>NC_056631.2:228853036-229153036 GCF_002870075.4 Lactuca sativa | reverse complement strand
GTTCCATCTCTGGGGTAGGTGACTGAGGTGGTGTGTTGCCTCGTTGAGGGGTTTCGCCTCCTTGAGAGCCGTCCGAACTTGAACTCTCGTTCTCTGAGTCACTCGAAGAAGAGGGAATTACAAGCTTTCGCTTCTGTTGAGTCTTCCTCCTCTTCGGTTGTGGGGACTGTGCAGCTTTAGGCTGTTTCCTCTTCTTGGGAGAAGGACCCTTAGGAGCTTTGGTCGCTTGCTTCCCTTTGTCCGTCTTTTTGCCCCTGTTCACCGGTTTGTTAGCATCATGGATTGACTTTAGCATTTCCGGTGTAAGTTCCCTAGGACCAGTTGCCCTGAATTCCTTGATCGTCCGGATAAGTCTGCTGTCAGAGGGGACGTCGCCATACATTGTCTCCGGAATAGAGCCAATGAATGAGAATTTAGATGCATCCGAGACGATGATCTTCTTGGTATGGAACGTACCGATTGAAGACATCGATGCACCTGCAGCAGTGGGAATGTCGAACTTGTCCATCGCCCACTTTGTGATTAAAATCCAGAATCGGGCCAGCGTCACCTCAGAGTGTCGTGATGATGAAGAAAGGATCTGGATGAGTTGTTGCCAGAGGACCATCCCAAAATCCAAATTGACCCCGTTGTAGACTGCATACATGATCGACAAGAAAAGTCGACTAGCCCCGTCGGATCCCGAGCTCCGTTTCGACAAGCCCTTGAAGAGGACCGTGAACATGCCGTTCTACTGTGGTGGCAAGCAAGATTTCTTGAATTTAGCGACGGAGGTGAGAACCTCCGTGTACCCCATGTTGTAAAACATGTTATACAGATACCCAACCGGAATCGTCTCCGGATTTATTCTCGATGGGTCAACAGCCAACCCTAGCATTGTGCTGAAACGTTGTCGAGAAACAGAGGTCTTGTGTTCAGCAATCTCGAAGAACACCCACTCGACCGCTTTGTCGTAATAAGCAGTCGCATAAACCTGCGATAGGGCCACCATGGGCACAGACTCGAATCTGGAGAGAGCCTTAGCGATTTGGGAGTATTTCAGGCACTCGATGATCGGCGACATGTAGGAGTCGTACGCCAGAGGGTTGAGATCGATCACCAGGCATTGTTGCGGACGAATAGGAAGGATTTGTGAGGTAGCATGGACTGAGGATGATTCTGCCATTGTTGAAGGTAGTAGAAGAAGAAGATGAACAGTGAAGCTTTTGGGAGTTTTTGCTCTCTAGAAAATCCGGAAGCAGTAAAAAGGTAAATGAGAGGTTAGACTGCCTTTTATAGTGAGGGAATGGAGAGAGAAAAATCGTTTCAAATCTTCTATGCGATGATCACGTAGGAGAGAGAGTGTCAGAATCCTAGGATCACGCCACCCAACAAGCGCCGTTTCAGAAGAAAATCGGTTCAAATCCTCACGCGCCTTTAAATGCCAGAGGGATGTCGCTTGGATTTCGCACACGCGTCCATAATGTCAGTAAAAGTATGGGCGTTTCAAATTCACACGCGCCCCCTTTTTACCGTCGTTTGAATTTCAATCCGTTTAACTCCCGCCGTGTCAGCAACCTTTCGTCTTATCTTTTTAAATGACATCTTTTGAATTGAATACCCACGTGGCGTATTTTTGATCACAGCTTCACAATTAACCACCAAAGTAATAATACAGCCTGTAATAATTAGTAACGGAGTTTTGGAAAATCAAAGATTTTCGTGCAAAGAGTGTAAAAGGAAAAGAAATAAAGCAACTCTTTTAAGGATATTCTGTGATGTCAATAATGACACGAAACTGATGATCCCGGGCACAAATCTCTTCCTTCAAGGTCAAGAGAGACCTTAAAGTGTTAGTGTGGAATCCCGTTGAATTACGATAAAAAACTTATTAATAAATGTTGAAAGGCTTCTTTTAATTAGGCTAAATAAGGGTGGCTTTCGCTTTGATTCAGCAATTCTAATCTTGAAATAAGAAAGAAAGTGAACAAAGTACTTGTGAGACCGGTGTAGCCTGTTGAACAAGTAGGTAGGAATGTATTTTAAATTGGCTTGGAAAAATATAAAATATCAGATAAAAAATATAAAAATTGGATCCCAAGGGAAGAAATGTTATGGTGTTTAACAATTTCATAGGAATCACACAAAATAAATTTTGAGATTTCATGAAGGTACATTCGTCAATTCTTTGGTGAAAACTTGAGCAAATTAATTGTTCACCGTCAATTCAGATTTTGGTGTTGAATTTTGGGTTTCACTCAACTCGTAGTGGCACGAAACTAAGATCATAAACACAGATGTTGTGTAACCATAAACCTCAGTGGTTAGTTCTGAGAGTCTCAAGGGTTACGTTGAGGAAACGAATATAATGGAGAAATGTAATGGAGATGGTGTAAGAAGATAAAGTACCTCTGCTGCGAAATATAGGACCAAGCAGAAAACTCTTATCTCATGTGAGAAGAGAGTGAGGTAGCTCACGATTAGAATAAATATGTTAGCCTTATTGGGAAGACAAGGTTTGTGTATACCAGGTCATGAAGGCTATTATTCAAAATCTTATGAGGCTTGGGACACATACAACAGCATGCTTCTAGGGACACTTAATTAAGCCAACATTTATATTCCCATAAACGAACGAACACATAATAAAAATTAAAAAAAAATAATAAGTAAAAAAAATATTTTTGGAGTTTTTGAGATTTATAAAAAAAATAAGTAAGAAAAAATGAGGTAAAAAAAAAACTTTGAAAAACCGAACCCGAACGTTCGGTTGGTTTCGGTTAGGAAAAATTTTGAAAAACCGAACCCGAGCATTCGGTTGGTTTCGGTTCCAGAAAATTTTGAAAAACCGAACCCGAACCTTCGGTTGGTTTCGGTTCCAGAAAATTTTGAAAAACCGAACCCGAACCTTCGGTTGGTTTCGGTTCAACAAAATTTTGAAAAACCGAACCCGAACTTTCGGTAGGTTTCGGTTTTGGAAAATTTTAAGAAACCAAGGGATTTAGACATGCAATTGGAAAATACTTTCAATATTAAGAAAAACAATTTTTGTACAAGTAATATACAACGAAGAAAAACTACCTTTGAAGAGATGAGCGAATCAGATGGTTTAACCGAACCCGAACGTTCGGTTAGATTCGCTTCTTACGTTTGAGACTGAGAGATCGTGTGAGGTACTGACTCTGATTCCATCATACCTAGCCCTTGCAGTATTCTGTTGAATGATGCTTCAGGAAGAGCTTTGGTAAAGACGTCAGCCAGTTGATCAGTGGTTCTTACGAAATGAACTTCGACGTTTCCATCTTCCACGTGATCTTTGATGAAGTGATACCTCAGTGCTATGTGTTTGGTTTTAGAGTGTTGCACTGGGTTATGACAGATCCTAATTGCACTTTCAGAGTCACAATATAGTGGGATCTTCTTCATATTGAGTCCATAGTCTCGAAGTTGACTCTGGATCCAAATCACTTGGGATGTGTAGGATGCAGCGGCAATGTATTCCGCTTCGGCAGTAGACAACGACACACACGTTTGTTTCTTGGATTGCCAGCTGACCAACTTCCCGTCAAGGAATTGACAGCCACCAGTTGTGCTTTTTCTGTCGAGTCCACACCCTCCAAGGTCAGCATCCGAATAAGCTTGAACGAAGAAGCCTGAGTTGGAAGGATACCATAGACCTAAGGAGGTGGTTCGCTTGAGATAGCGTAAGATGTTCTTCACTGCAAGCATGTGAGGTTCGCATGGGTTTGCCTGAAATCGAGCATAATAACACACGGAAAACATGATGTCAGGCCTGCTAGCAGTAAGATACATTAGTGAGCCTATCATTTGACGATAGAGCGTGATATCGACAATCGGTTTGTCTAGGGATGGAGTTAGTTTGGTGCCAAATGCCATTGGGACTTTGACTTTTGAGTCTCCCATCATACCAAACTTTGCTAGGAGAGTCTTCGTGTAAGCTTCCTGATTGATAAAGATGCCTTCGGGTCCCTGTCTAATATTTAAACCAAGGAAAAAGTTAATAGGACCCATTGAGCTCATTTCAAATTTAGTCTCCATTAACTTTCTGAATTCAGCTGTTAAGCTGGGATTCGTAGAGCCAAAGATAATGTCATCGACATAAATTTGAACTATCATAAGGTGGTTACCTTCCTTTTTGCGAAAGAAGGTTGGGTCAACCGAACCTTGTTTGAATTTAGACATCTTTAAAAATTTTGTTAGCGTTTCATACCAGGCTCTCGGAGCTTGTTTAAGGCCATACACAGCTTTATCCAGAATGTAGCAATGATTTGGATATTTTTCGTTGACGAACCCAGGAGGTTGCTCCACATACACGGTTTCTTCAAGTTCTCCATTAAGAAATGCACACTTGACGTCCATTTGGAAAACTTCAAAGTTTTTGTGAGCAGCATAAGCCAGAAATATTCAAACAGATTCTAGCCTAGCTACTGGAGCAAAAGTCTCTTCATAATCAATCCCTTCGTCCTGACAATATCCCTTTACAACCAGACGAGCCTTGTTCCTTATTACATTCCCTTCCTTGTCCAGTTTGTTCCTAAAAACCCATTTGAGACCAACAACCGAAGCATCTGGAGGAGTTGGAATGAGGCGCCAGACTTTGTTCCTTTCAAATTCGTTCAGTTCGTCTTGCATTGCTTGAACCCAATCAGAGTGATCGAGGGCAGTGTTAACTGTCTTCGGTTCAACTTTTGATACGAATGAGTTAAACATACAAAACTCAACCTTTGAGAATAAGGATGTTTGTTTTGCCTTCAGTTGTGATCGGGTCAGAACCTTTTCAGAGACATCACCAACTACTTGAGAGATAGGATGATCTCTGGTCCATTTGGTAAGAGGAGGGTAATTTGTATCAAAGGTTGGGTCTAGTTCAGCATTGATCATTTCTTCTGGCTCAGATTGGCTATCATAGTCAAGCGTCATATCATCATGCTCCCCCTCGATTGATGAGCTTTGAGAAACTTGAGGTTCAGGAGTTTCTTGTGATGCTGGCCTGGCAGGCATTGATACACCTTCGGTTGGAGAAGCACTTTTGGTTGGAGAAGCACTTTCAGTTGGAGAAGCACTTTCGGTTGCAGTTGTAGAGCTTGGCTCCCCCTCGACATTTGAGCTTGGCTCCCCCTCGACTTGTGAGCTTGGCTCCCCCTCGACTGAAGCATTGTTGGATAGAGGATCATCAGTTGTCGATCCTCCTTCATTCATTCTCCTGGCAGCTTCTTCGACAATTTGCTTCATGTGGTCAACTTTGTTGTCTGCTGCACCTGCTTCTGAGAGAGAAGCTTTCTCTGGTTCGTCAAAGAGCTCCAGAAATTTATCGTATAAATTAGCGATCGAGACTGTGACTTGCCCAGTTTGAGGAAAGATTTCCCCAGCGGTGTCTTCTTGTAGCTTTTTGACATAGCCATCGTCAAAGGTCACGTAATATGTCTCTTCAATTTTTCTCGAACGCTTGTTTAGGACTCTGTATGCCTTGGATGTGAGAGAGTATCCCAGAAAGATTCCCTCGTCAGCTTTGACGTCGAACTTGTTGCGGTGTTCTTTAGAGTTGAAGATGAAACACCGTGAGCCGAACACGTGGAAAAATTTCACATTAGGCTTTCTGTTATTGAGAATATCGTATGGTGTGAGCGTGAATCGTTTGTTGAGATAAGACCTGTTCTGTGTAAAACAAGCAGCAGAAATAGCATCAGCCCAAAAATAAAGAGGTAAGGAAGCGAAACTTAGCATAGTTCGGGCAGCTTCACACAAAGATCGGTTTCGTCTTTCGACAATTCCGTTCTGTTGTGGTGTGTAGGGAGCTGAGAAATTGTGACTTATTCCCTTTTCTGCAAGAAATTCTTCAAACTCCCTGTTCTTGAATTCTAGACCATTGTCACTTCTAATGTTGTGAACGACCTTCTTGAGCTGTACTTCAATCTGCTTGATGAACACTTTCAGCTTATGAGTCGCTTCAGATTTGAGTTTTAGAAAGAACACCCATGTAAATCTAGAAAAGTCATTAACAATAACAAGAATATACTTGCTACCACCGATGCTTTCGATAGATGAAGGACCACACAAATCGATATGAAGTAATTCGAGTGGTTCAACAACTTTTGTGTTAATTACAGATGGGTGACTTTGACGACTCTGCTTCCCCATTTCGCATGCAGCACACAAATGATCTCTATCGAACTTGAGCAACGGAAGACCCCTAACATGACCTCCAGTGACAAGTCGGTTGATATCTTTAAAGTTGAGATGAGAGAGTCTTCGGTGCCACAACCAGCTTTCGTCAGATTGAGCTTTTGATAACAGGCATATAGCTGGATTTCCTTTGATGGGTTTCAGGTTTAGAGGAAACATTTCACCCTTTCGCTCTGACTTGAGAATTACTTTCTTTGTCTTTTTCTCAATAATTTCAGAACCTTCATCATCGAATGAGACTTTAAGACCTGTACCTCCAACAAGCTGAGATACACTGATGAGGTTGTGTTGGAGTCCTTCCACATAAGCCACCTTTCTTATAGTAAAGTCACCATTTGTTATCATCCCGTATCCCTTTATGGTGCCGAAAGAATTATTTCCAAACTTGACATTGCCACCATTTGCAAGAGACCTGTATTCCCTGAGCTCCTCTTTCCTCCCTGTCATGTGACGTGAGCAGCCACTATCGATGTACCATTCTTCGTCGAACTGCTCGTCACTCATAACCTGCAAAAATTAAGCAGATTTAGGAACCCAAAGTTTCTTGGGTCCACGTGAGCTTTTCATGGGAACAGGAACAGTAAGAGAGATGTCAACAAGATATGTTCGTTTTATAAGTGTTGTTTCATCTTTCTTTTTGATGGTAAAAAATTTTATTTTATTAGGATTGGGTGCGTTCGGTTTAGACTCTGGTGTGGATAAAGAGACCTTCTGTTTGCCCTTTTGTTCAGATGACGAATGAACAGAATGAACTTTAGAGCAAGATGGAGATGAATTGGTGGAAGTAGAAGAATTAGATGAACTAGAAGAAGTGGGTTTAGATTGAGAGGAATTCTTGGCCGGAGATTCTAAGTGACCCTTTTGCTTTTGATCATTGGAGGGACTGACCTTAGAGTTTTGATCTCTTTTGACTTCAGGTTCGAACCTTTGCTTTCGGTTGGAATCGTTCTTTGAACCGAACCTTTGCTTTCGGTTGAAGTCATTCTCAGAACCGAACCTTTGCTTTTGGTTGTTGTGACTCTCAGGTTTTCCGACAGGATTGTTTTGATACTTCAGATTCTTGTCTTGATGTGAGAAGTATGCATTCTGGGATTGCCAGAATTGTCTCCTTTCAGAGAGATTCTTCCTGTATCTTTGGTTCCTTTCTCGTTTCTTATTCCTCATCTGCTTTGGTTGATGATGAACATTAGCCTTCATTTTCGGTTTCTCCTTGGCTGGTTCATTTTGAACTGTAGGAGTTTCATTTTGCACCGAGGAAGTAGCGGGAATGTCTTCTGTTGCCGAACTTTCATTCTCCTGAGGAATATCTTTTGTACCGCTGGTACTAGGCTCATCGAAATTATCTGGCTTATTTAAGGGTTCAGGTATGTATCTACCTTTACTCATCCAAGAGGTTCTTTCTGATAAGCCCACCGTTTCATCTGCATTATCGATTGGAGCTGACCAGAAGAACTCATCACATCCATCAGCATTGTCTTCGTTTACAATAGCTGTGAGTTCAGCTTTCTGATGTTCGGTTACTCCAGTGACCTTGTACACTTGATTTGGAGTGGTCTGGACCTTTTGATATACAACCGCTTTCTCTACTAAGATCGGGGACTTTTGTTGGGACAATCAAGCGAACTCCACTGAATTTTCAGAAATTAGATTCTTGTGGTTTTCAGGTTCGTTTTTCACAAATTCTGAGCAGTCAATCGTGTCCTCTACAGAAATTTCACTCATGTTGTCGTCCTCGTTAAGCTCAGATGCATTTCAACATCAATTTTGTTTTCTGAGCTTACGTTGGCGTTTAAAGAGTCAAATTTTTGTATGGTTTCGGTTCTCAGTTTAAGTCTATCATTTTCATCCAAAAGGTTTTTAAGCATGTCCTTGTGGTCCTTGGATTTAATGAAAGATTCAATTTTGTCCAGTCCATACATGTAGGTCGGATTGACATCATCAGATGATATCACACTCTCACAGTTATAAGCTTCGGCATCAATTTCATCCTCCTTAAACTCCAGGAAGGGCAAAATCATGCGATGGATCTTTTGGCCTATTTCACAGTCTAAGTGAAGTTGAGTAATATTAGAATAAAGACGTTTTGCAATTAAACAAAAAATATTCCGCTGTTTTAACAATTTTAAATTGTCTCTTTGTAAATAAATGTGTTCGTCCTTAATTTTAACTAATTCAGACTCCTTCAACTCGATCCACATGCGCCGCTCCTCACTCTTCGACGACACCCTGCTTAATTGATCAGTTAGGTTAGAATTGGTGACTCGAGTTTGAGTTAAGCTACTATCTAGATGAGAAATTCTAGTATTAACAATTTTTAGTTCTTTCTCATATGAGGATTGTGGTACTTTAAATGAAACAAAAACCGATTGTACCTTCTTTATCAGTTCATCAAGCTCATTGAACTACTGGCTGAGTGGTTTGGCTGTAAAGCACATGTCCTCCTGCACCTTCGGTTCATTGCTTCCACAATCGGTGTTGTATCCCCTCATCTGAGATACATCAGACACCATGAAGCATCTTCCTCCACTGCTCTCCTCCTTTGCCACATAAGCCTTTCCATGAGTAGGCTTCCTCACTTCATCGTCTTCTTAGTCAGTAGACCAAACTTCCACTCTACCGAACTCGTCATCAGCAACCGAACACTGCACAATAAGAGCATTCATATAAGGGTTAGCGGTAGACTTCTTCTTTCTCATCTCATCGAGCCTTTTCTGTAGCACAACTTCCTCATCTTTTTCATCATCCTTTTCAGCTATCTTCTTAAGGACACAATCTTTAGCATAGTGGTTTTTCCCACCACAGTAGTAACAGCTTACTCCAGAATCACCATCAACCTTCGGTTCCTTCTTGGGCTCTTCAACCTTCGGTTCGTTGTTAACTTTTTCTGAACTATAACTCCCCTGCCAGTTTCGGTTTTTATTGCTGGGGAATCTCTTCTTTATGAACCTCTTGGGGTTAGACACCATCATAGCATAATCCTCAGACGTGAGGTCATACTCCTCCAAGTTAAGGTCTTCATCCTCCATTGCAGCTTTACTTTTTGACAGGAGGGCCAGCGAACCAAGGCTTGAAACAACGTTCTTCTCCTGCAGTACAATCTACTCCTGGGACTTGAGAATACCCACCAGTTTCGCCAAAGAATATGATTTAAACTGCTCATGGGCTTTGACTGTAGACACTACTGCTTATCCATTCAGACCTTAGACCATTTAAGAATGTAACCTTCTGCTCGATAAGCTTCCTTTCGATATCATGCTTGATCATCCTGCTGAGAAGATGATTGAAGCGATCGAACGTCTGGGTCACTGTTTCTTCGGCTCCTTGCCTGAATTCTCCAAACTCCAATAAGAGCAAGGTTTGGATAGAATGTTCAAGATCCTCGTCTGTAGAGTACAGTTCGCGAAGTCTATCCCAAACTTCTTTTGCCGTCATGCATGAGCTGACCAACCTGAAGGTGTCGGATTGAAGGGCAAATCTAATCAATCTTAACGCCTTGATATTGCACTGGAATTTATCCTTTTCATCTTGTGCAATATCTTTAACATCCTTCAGCAGATCATTGTACTCCTTTTGAGTTTTGATAATCCTGGACGTTGCAGAATGAGAAAAAGGTCCATTAATGATAGCTTCCCATATGAGGTATCCATTATCCTCAGATCCTATCACGTAGTCTTCGTAGTGATGCGCCCAGACTTCATAGTCATGGGTATATAGGATTGGAATCTTTGTCGTCGAACCGATGCTGTTGGAAATATTGATAGGATTTGATTGCGATTCGTCCATTATGATCGAAAAAACCTGTTAAAAGATCAGACTTGTAATAACTCAGATTAGGGCAAAACAATAAATATCAAGATATGTCAATAATGAGATGACGGCTCAATAAATATCAGCAATTGCGGAAAAAACCTAATTGAAACCTTTTCACAGAAAAGATGTGTATCGATTACACAGCCTCCTGCTCTGATACCAATTGATGAGATTAAAACTTTAATCTATGAAGATCGATTAGATCTTAAACAGGTAAGTAATTATAAAAACAGCATGAACACGAAAATAAGAATAAGGCAAGAGTGAATCAATCGTGTCGAATGATTAAAACAAAATCCTCAGAAGAGCTCGATTAAGAACATCAACTGTAGAGGATTGGTAGGTTACAAAACGATTGAAGAAATCTGGAAATACTATCGTTATGCTCTAGATGAATCGTTCTAATCATTAACCTAATATGCATGCAAGCATATACTTATATAATAAACAAAAAGGGCTCTCGGTTGGACAGGCCCAAACCGGAATAAAATAAATAAACAAACAGCCAAGCCCAAATGACGCAATCTTCAACAAAATCTTCAGCCCAACATATTTGTACTTTTACGACCCAAAATAATATAAATTAATTGAAACGAGGTTTTAGGTGTAAAAACGTTTTGTCAGAGAGTTTTAGTCCCTTATGCATTTATAGTTTGTATATCTTACGTGGTTCGATATACTTAGTTCACTATAAACAATGCTCTGATACCAATCTTTCACACCCCCAAACCAGAACGGCGGAATCGTTCGAGGGCGGATGACTTCATGTAGTATCGAAACAGTTGAATACATAGTAAAGAAAGTAACACAACCATCATATATATAATTTGAAAGTTTACATTGTAGAAAGTACTTGTTTCAAAAGAAATTACAATATGATGTAAAAATGAAATTAAACTAACGCTGCAGCGTCCCTTCTTCAAAAGCAGTAGTATTACCTGTATTACTAAATTCCTGAGAAATACAAGTAGTTTTGAAAGAGTAGGTCAGCATTTAAGCTGGTGAGTTCATAGGTATTTAGTGACAATATTTGTATGAAATAGAATGAAAATGGTTTCCATTCCTGCATTGGTGATCCATTTTTTGAGCTTTTGTATGGGCGGAGATGTCGTACCCTAGTATGTTGGGGCGAGGTTGGTCATAGAGTCATGGGTCGGAACGAGGTGGTTCTTTAGAATACAGAGATGATTCAGTAGATATGAAGAGGTTGCAGACTGCTCAGAGTCGGCAGAAACATTATGCCGACCGGTGCCGATCTGAGTTAGAGTTTCAGGTTGGTGACATGATATTGCTGAAAGTGTCACCTTGGAAAGGTGTGATTCGCTTCCGGAAGAGGGGGAAATTAGGTCCCTGATATATTGGACCATTCCAGATTATTGCCACGATTGGCAAGGTTGCCTATAGATTAGATGTTCCCGAGGAGTTCAGTTAGATCTATTTCACTTTCCATGTTTCGCAGTTGCGGAAGTGCCTGTTGGATGAGGATGCGGTTGTGTCACTAGATGACATTTAGGTTGATGAGTGCCTGAACTATGTTGAGAGGCATGTAGCTATTTTGGAGAGGAAAGTGAAGGTCTTGAGGAGCAAGGAAGTACCTCTGGTGAAGGTACGATGACAGCATCGAAAAGGCTCCGAATGTACCTGGGATCCAGAGGATGACATGCGGGAGCATTACCCAGATCTATTTACTACAACAGACTTCAAGGACGAAGTCTAGATCAAGTGGGGGAGAGTTGTAGCATCTCGGGGTTTCACGTATTTTCTAATCCTTCACTTGGTATTTTAAATGCCATTTTTGGTCCTTGATATTGGTCGGAATTAGCCCTAAGAAGCCCTAGTGGAAAATTGGAAATTCTTGGGAGCTTGAGTTGTACGTTGGGCGTACATGTGGGTACGCTGGGCGTACACATATGTACGCAGGGCGTATGCGTTTAAGGGTGAAACCCTAATTTTTAGGGTTTGTGGAGTATTTAAGCACCATTATGGGTCATTTGACTTACTCTTTCAGCCTCCAAGTCCTTTCGCCATTTTGAGAGAACCCTAACCCCATAAGTGAGAATTTTAAGCTTATAGTGTGATCTTTGTGTGCGAAAGGAGAAGATAGTGAATCAAAGGAGTCAAGGAAGGAAGCAAGCTTGCAGATTTGAGATTATCATCTTCTTGGGGAGCTCCAGAAGGTATAAAGCTTCTACCTTTATGCTTAGATTGTTTAGATCTTGTTTTGGTTGCTTTTTGGTATTATTCTTGTCCCAAGAGTCCCAATATTGTGCATGCTTTGTTTTGGACGTGATGGGTTGTCCTTTCACATACTAGGATGGATCCTAAGGCATAAAAATAAGGCCCCTTGAGCTAGTTTGGTCCCTTGTTCTTTATAGGAGGTCTTAAGGGATGAAGACCATGTATTGAGCCCTTTTTGGACAACCAAAGTCTTAAAGTTGAGAATTTATGGTTCTAGAGTGTTTTTGAGTCTTAGATATGAAGTTTGAGCTTAGGTGCTTAATCCATTAAGCACTTATAAGGATTTTAAGATCTACGAGGTTATGCCCCGCGTAAGCTGATGTACACCCCACGTACTGAGTCAACCACCCCGATGGTGGTCAAGGCGAGGCGAAGTTGTAACATACCAACATTCAAAAGAAAATTTTCATTTTTGATTAACCAAAATACTTTCCACAAACCATGAAATCCCAAATACAATTGTTTTCAAAATTCATATCAAATAAAATTTTATTTCAAATCATCAGAGTGTCCCATAAAAACACCTGAGAGAGAGTGCACGCCTCGCCATCAAGCCTTGCCCTTGCCCTTGGGCTCAGATGTACCTGAAACAAATCTACAAATTGTAAGCTAATGCTTAGTGAGTTTCCCAGAGCATACTCCACACAATCCACATAAACACATAATCATATTAGTTGTAAAAGCTACATAAATCACATAAGCCAAACATACAACATATAAGGAAGCCATGGAAACCCTCCAGGGTCTTACACCTAGTGCCACTGGAACCCCCACGTGGTCTTAATTACATGTCATTGGAACCCCCATATGGTCTTCCTGCCATGGGAACCCCCAGATGGTTTGCACTACCAAGAAAATATCATACAAACTAAACATGCAAATATACTAAGATGCCATGGAAACCCTACCAAATGCCACAGGAACCCCCACGTGGTCTCAGTCTACTGCCACAGGAACTCCCTGGGGTTTTCCATGCAAATGTCATACTAACATAACGCATAATCAATTGAGAATCCACATATCATAAAATGGGTCGGTCTTGGTGATTTAGACCCATTGGTATGGTGAGAAGACTCACCTCTGTCTGTTGAATCCGAAAGCTACTCTCCTAACAGTCAGTAACCACCCGTGCTGAACAATAATACCATTACCCAAGGTTAGGACCGAACACAATCCAATTGAAGAACCCAAACCCCAAGTCCTTTCATAATGGCCCAAAAAGTCTTGCTTTGCTAATGGGCCCAAAATTCATGTCCAAAATCATTAATGAGCCTCATGGCCCAATAAAGCATAATCATAGTATTCATGGCCCAAAACAGATAAGCTGGCCCACTAAATCAAAACGTGACCAAGCCCAATGACTAATTAAGGCCTAAAAGCTTACAAGCCCAAAACAAGTCCGAGCCCATCTGAGGTGTGTACGCCTTGCGTACCACCCTGGTACACGCAACATACTGATTCCCTAAGTTGTACGCGCGACATACTATAACTTGCGCCCAACGTACAAACAGATTAAGCACTTTCTTCCATTAAGTGCTTAATACTCGATGTTCTAACGTCCAATATCAGATCTGAGCTCATTAAGATGTCCAAGGGCATAAAGTTGGCAACTTTATGCCCTTGCATGCTATATGGGACTTAAAACCTTCATTATTCACATTAGGACTTCATATAAAGATTCAAACTCATGCATGGAGTCTAAATACTCTTCAAGCTATCACCTTTATGCATCTAGCATGCTCACTCAGATCTAACCATTTCAGCCTCTACAGTTGTTCAACTCTCAATAGAAGGTCCAAAACCAACTAAAGGGAAAAAATAGATTTATTGAATAAGATGGCAAGATCAAAGCTTTATACCTCCAGAAGCTCTTCAAGGTGAACTAGAAGCAATGGAATCATATAAACAACAATTTTCACAAATCCCATTCTAAGGATACCTAAAATAAATAATATCAAAAATTTTCTTTTCATTTTAAAATTACGGAAAAACTAATCCTTACAATGCAAATACACATGAAACTATGTTGTTATCCATTCCTAGGCAATCTATCATAACTCTTTAGCAGCAGCTCAAAATTCTGACCTTCAGATCATGCGATCGAAATCCATCTCTTCACGATTAGAATTAGCTTATTCTTCCTTTAACCTTCCTTTATTTTTTTCGATTCTAAAAAACATCAAAATGCGACCTAGTCACATCATGTAATAAGAATCTCCAAATAGGAACTTAATAGAGTTAGATAACGGACTTTACGTGAAGCATAGTCAAATTTTTTGACTTTTACCATCCTAGCAAACTTTCAGGTAAATAGGGAAGCTTCGCAACCCGTGCCTCTTCTTTTGGAAATAGAAACGTATGGACTCTTTAGTAATGGTATACGAGACTATCTCAGACTTAGCCTTTCCTTTTACCATTTGGTCAACCGGGTTGACTATGACCGATCCCTTTCCATTGGGAAGAGACGAATTTTCTGGACTTCTAATGTTCCCATTGTCAATGTCCATGTAAGTTTGGGAAGTAGATATTCCAATCAAATTTGCTTTACCAGTGCTCCAAATCATTGCTGATTCAACAACAACAAGCAAATAGGTAAGACCATTAAGAGTCATGCCGTGGTCTGTCACATAGTAGTCCTTAATGAACTCACTATATGACTCAGAATGTGAATGAAGAACCCAGTAAACAGTTAACTTCCTTGAGACTTTGACACCCAACTCTCCCATCTTGTCAATATGTGATTTCATCTCCAAGACGTTAGTGCACACAGACTATCCATCTTTGTGTTTGCTTGCCAAGAGGGCTTGAGTGACCTTGAACTTTTTCAAGTCTTTGAACTTATGGGTTAGAGAGAATAATTGAAGGAGGTAGAGGAAGTGAAGTATGATTTCAAGTCCCATTAATGCACAACAAAGGGATTTATCTTTCACATTGATCGCCATGTGGGATATCATCTTCATTAGGAAAGCTTTATCCAAAAGGATAAGGAAGGCCATAGTTGTCATAACTAGACATCTATGAGGGAGAAATTCAAGTTTAGTGGATTTAAGTCCTTAATATGACACCCAATTTTAAATATTAAGGCTAGGTCCCAACACAATATTTAACAAATCGGAAGAGGGATGCCATAATCCAATTTGAAAAAAATATTTGAAGGTAGGTAAATGACGATTTACCAATTTCCACCATGAAAAACAAAAAAGAATTTTAGGTTTTAAGCGAATTGGAACTCCTAGATCTTTTGAGATTCATTGAACCTTTCAATGGCATGTTTAATCTCAATTTTGCCCTTCAAGTTTGTGACTGGGATGCCGAGGATCACAAACAATGTGTGAATAACCATGCAAATTACCTTTGTACACCCAATGTTACAACCACCTAATCAATGTGCTGGTTAACCACACACGCTCCATTGATCTATGATTAACATCAAGCTACCCTTTTCCACACATTGTCAGTCCCATATTAGTGTGCGGTTAACTACACATGCTCCACTAACGACTTAACAAGGTGCAAAGTGCAATTTCATGGGTTAGCACCATATTCACATAATTCCTAAAGTAACTAAGATTTGGAATCTAAAAAAATTTTAGTTACTTTTATATTTATCATTATACTTTTAATGATGGGAGAATTAGCATCCTATCCTACCCGTTCGGCTAACAACCCTCCACGACTCAAGGAAGCGGTGGGTGAGAGTGGACACCCATTAAACTGCCATTTTATAGGCATTAACCTTATATATATATATATATATATATATATATATATATATATATATATATATATATATATATATATTGTTGGATTAGGTGTCTAAGCCCATAACTATAGTTGGTATGCACTTGAATTGATAGCAGCACAGTCCTTTTGGGTTGCCCTCAAACCTAGCAACTGGACAAGGAAATTATGACATGATAGATATTGATTTATTATAAGATTAATAAATTAATATAAATGATTTATTACTATGTTAAAAGATTAATATATTAATTAGAAATCATAAGGTTTAATTAACAGTTAGCCAGAAATTAATTAGAATTAATTTTGGGGTTAATTGTATTAATTATAAAGTGTAGGGACTAGTTTGCAATTATCAGATAGTTGAGTGGAAGGCTCCAGAACCTCCTTGGAAGGAGGTGGACGAAATCTATAGGGGAAACCCTAAGGATTTCGGCCAAAGGGCTTTAGATAAGGCCTAGGGATTAGCTTAGGCCCCAAGCAAAGGAGTATTAGGGTTTTCCCTAATCCCTAGATCCCTCAGCTATATAAGGAGCCTCCCAGCTCCTAAATTCGGCCACTCCTACCTTGGAAGAAACCCTAGGCTGAATTTTTCATACCTTAGCCTCTCTCTCCTTATAAGTTTCCTTCTTGCTAGCTCTTGGGTGTGATTCCATTAGAGGCATTACATTTGTGGTACTAAGCTTCCAAGAAGATCAAGATCAAGATCAAAAGGAGTGTCAATTGTTTTCTATAACAATTGAAAGGTATGTAAATCTTAAACCCTAGTTAGTTATTTTCGAAAATGGCCTCTCTCCTCTAGGGTTCTTGTTTGCAATTCAAAGTTATATGCTTAATAGTTAAAACATAGATCCAAATTAGGTTGCATGTGAACTTAGGAATTGTTTTCCTAGTTTATTTGTTTTACCTAAAACCCATCATCTGTATCAGAGCCATTGTTTGTGTTAAATTGAATTGCTATAATAGTTGAATTGCAAATTAGGGTTTATAGCCATTAAACCCTAAAGGCCAAAATTTTCGATTTTAGGGTTTTGGTTCAAAGGGTTTTTGAAAAACCCTAGCCTCAATGAACCCTAATCGAAATTAGGGTTATGGTTTTGGAAACCCTTGCCTCATCCCTTAAAATTTCAAAATTTGCTAGTCCCTTTTAGGGTTTCTTTGTTTTGGATAATAGTTGCCTTATTGGATAATTGAGAAAAATAAGGAAATTATCCTATCCCCATATTTTCAAAATCTAGAAGGGATATGGATTAAGATTAAATTAACTGTTTAATTTAATTAGATAATCCTTACAAGATTTAATAAATTTGTTAAAAGTTAATTAATAGATAAATATTAAATCTAGTTATTTGGTTTATTTAAAATTTAAAATTAATGTCTTAATTTTCGAAATTTATAGATAAACCCTAAAGTTTTAAAAAGTTTAAAACACACCTTATATATATATATATATATATATATATATATATATATATATATATATATATATATATATATATATATATATATATATATATATATATATATATATATATATATTATAATTAAAAGTTAAATATTATATATGTATAAGAATATATTCAGTCAAATCGCTAGTATGCCTCATTCACGAAGCTAGTGTATAAGGGGGTATAAGGAAACTGCCTATAAAATGGTAATTGAATGGGTGTCCACTCTCACCCACCGCTTCCTTGATTAGTGGAGGGTCGTTAGCAGAACGGGTTTGATAGGACAACTACATCTCATTAAAAGTATAATATTATTAAAGAAAGTACTAGAGCATTATTTTACAAAATCTCAACTCTAGTTACTTTAGGAAAAATGTGAAAAGTATGTTAATCCATGAAATTGCACATTATAATTTATTGGTCGTTAGTGGAGCATGTGTGGTTAACCAGCACACTAAAAGGCACTAATAAAGAGTGGTAATGGGTATCTCATAATTGTCATTTTGATGGAGCATGTGTGGTTTACCAGCACATCAATGTTTAATGATAAAGACAATGAGGTTACCAAGCACATTTTCATGGTTATTCACATCTTGTTTGTGATCCTCGGCATCCCAGTCACAAATAGAAGAGCATAATCCGAGATTAAAACATGCCATTAAATAGTTTCAATGTATCTAAAAAGAATTAGGAATTTCACTTCGTTTATTTCGTCTAATGGTGGAATTGGTGAATCGTCATTCACCTACCTTTATGAAATTTACACTTGGATCTCGGCATCCCGTTTCTAAGTTGTGAATCTTCATAGTTGGATCCTAACCTTGATATTATATCTTTGGGTTATTATATTAAGGTATCTTGAAATCTAACTAAAACTTTCTTTCTTTTCAGATGTCTACTCCTGGAAACACTTTTGCTTCATCATCTTCCAACCACAACTTCTCTTTGCTCAACAATTGCTCCAAAGTCGTTATGGATTGCTCTAACTATAACGATTGGATGCGTAACATCAAGATGGCGCTTCGATTTGAGGACAAAGAATATGTCCTTGAAAAGGAGCTCAAAGAGCTTGATGAGTCTAAAGCTACTCCTGAAGAATATGCTGCCTACAAGAAACATTATGATGATGCTACCAAAGTGGCATGCATCATGGTCGCAACGATGTCCCCAGAACTGCAGAGGTACTATGAGGACTACTGGTCCTTTGAGATGAACAAGGACCTTATGGAAAAGTACTATAAGCGAGCTCTTCAAGAAAAGTTTGAAGTAGTCAAGTCACTCATGGCTTGCAAGATGAAATAAGGGGAGTCGGTTGTGTCTCATGTGCAAAGAATGCAACGCTACATAGAGCGTTTGGTCAAGCTCAACATTCACTTTGATGAGGAATTGGCCATTGACATGGTCTTGAACTCATTACCTGATTGTTATGGTCAGTTTATTCTAACTTACCATTTCAACAACACTGAGCAGACACTGACCCAATTGCACAACTTGTTGCAGACAGTTGAAGCAGGGATGAAGGGTAAAAGTATAGCCTCCACTCCTGAAAGTGCTCTGTCTTGGCTATTGGACAGGGAAAGGGGAAAAAGAGGAAAGGTCTTCCTAAGCAAAACTGGAAGAACAAGGCTCAAGCTGGGTCATATAGTAATGGCCCAAAGGCTAAGCCTAATGCTACCATTCCCCATGTTTCTGATCCAAAAGATGCAGATTGCTTTTATTGCAATGATAAAGGGCACTGAAAGAGAAGTTGCCCAAAATATCTGCAACAGATCAAAGATGGCAAAGTGAAGCCATCTTCAACAAGTATTTACACTATTTCTTCTTATAACTCATTATCTTCTCGTTCATGGGTCCTTGATACAGGATGTGGTTTTCACATATGTTCTGATTTACAGGGGCTAAAAGAAAGTGAGGAGATAGAGTGAGGAAGGATAAACTTGATCATGGGAAACAAGAAGTCTTCACCAGTGACCAAGATCGGAGTTTATCAACTTTTGCTTAGTAATGATGTTAGATTAGATTTATTAAATTGTTGCTATTCGTCTGAAACGACGAGAAACATTATTTCATTTCATGCATTGTTCAGACAAGGTTTTAAATATTCTTTTAATGATTTGAATGGTTCAATTTCTATTTATAAGAATGGTGTTTTGTGTTTGAAGCTTTGCCTTGTGATGGTGTGTATGAAACAGTGACTTGTGTTGATAGCTTAGGAAATAGTGTATTTAATATTGACTTGTATAATAGTGTAGACAAGGCATGCTTGTGGCAATGACGTCTTGGACACATTAAGAAGAAATGCATAGCCCAACTCCAAAAGGATGGGGTGTTGGAATCATTTGATCTAAAATCAGATGATATGTGTGAATCTTGTCTTTTGGAAAAGATGACAAAATCACCATTCACAGGGTCTTGTGAAAGAGGTGAAGGTCTGTTGGATCTCATACATACAGATGTGTGTGGGACCTTCAGATCAAGTACAAGGGATGCTAATCGATTCTATGTGACTTTCACTGATGATTATAGCAGATATGGCTATATCTACTTAATCAAACATAAGTCAGAAACCATTGAAAATTTCAAAGAGTTTAAGCATGAGGTCGAAAATTAACTCCCCCTAGGACACCACAGTTAAATGGTGTAGCTAAGAGGCGTAATCGAACCTTGTTAGATATGGTTCGTTCTATGATGAGTCGTGCTTCGCTTCCTATTCACTTTTGGGGGTATGCCTTAGAGACAGCCACCCACATCCTCAATCTTGTCCCTACAAAGAAGGTTGCCAAAACACCTCACGAAATGTGGACAGGGAAAGTTCCCTCGTTAGCACATATTAAAGTTTGGGGTTGTGAAGCTTTCGTAAGACGGGAGACTCACGACAAGCTAGCAGCTAGTAGTGAGAAATGTGCTTTCATTGGTTACCCAAAGCAGTCTTTTGGATATTTGTTCTACAGACCTAGTGAAAGCGTGGTCTTTGTAGCACGAAGAGGAGTCTCTCTAGAAAGAGAGCTCATATTCAAAGAGGACAGTAGGAGCACCATTGACCTTGAAGAAATTCAAGAGTTAGCCAATGAAGGAACCTTAGATGACACTAACACTCAACCAGAAGAAATAGTTCCTGTTGAACCAGTTGATAACTCATTACCTCTTCGAAGATCCACTAGGGTGAGTGTGCCACCTGAGTTGTATGGTTTTCATATTACTTCAAATGGTGACACATTCATCAGTGATAAGACACTGGTAAATTTAGATGAACCAGTCACTTATAAGGAAACAATGGTAGGCCCAGAGGCTTTCAAGTGGAAAGAGGCAATGGACAGCGAGATTAAGTCCTTGTATGACAACCAAGTTTGGAATTTGGTTGATGGTGCACCAGGTCATAAGACAGTTGGGTGCAAATGGATCTTCAAGAAGAAGATAGACATGGATGGAAATGTGCACACATTCAAGGCTCGACTGGTTGCAAAAAGTTTCACTCAAACCCCAGGGGTTGACTATGATGAGACCTTCTCACCAGTAGCTAAGATTAAATCTATTAGGATATTGCTCGCCATAGCTGCCTTTCATGACTATGAAATCTGGCAGATGGATGTCAAGACTTCTTTCCTTAACGAGAAGTTGGCTGAGGATGTTTAGATGAATCAGCCAGAGGGTTTTGTTGATGCAAGGTTTCCCAATAGAGTGTGTAAGCTTGAGAAATCCATTTATGGATTGAAACAAGCATCTCGCAGCTAGAATCTATGCTTCCATGAGAAAGTCAAAGAGTTTGGTTTCTCTAGAAGTGAAGATGAGTTTTGTGTGTATATCAAGGCTAGTGGGAGTATAGTAACTTTTCTGGTGTTATATGTCGTTGACATATTACTCATTGGTAACGACGTTCCAACCTTGAAAGATGTTAAGTCTTGGCTTAGAAAGTGTTTTGCCATGAAAGACCTTGGAGAAGCTGCCTATATTCTTGGGATTAGAATATTGAGAGATAGAAAGAAGAGACTAATTCGACTTAGTCAAAGCACATACTTGGATAAGGTACTAAAGAGGTTTAGTATGGAAAATTCCAAGAAGGGAGAGCTACCTATCCAAAGCAATACCAAATTGAGTAAGACTTAATGCCCGAGTACAAATGAGGAAATAGCAGACATGAGTCGTGTACCTTATGCTTCTGCTGTTAGATCGATCATGTACGCTATGACATGTACTTGCCCTGATGTGGCATTTACTTTGAGCATGGTCAGTCGCTATCAGGGAAACCCGGGTAGAGCTCATTGGATAGCGGTTAAGAATATACTCAAGTATTTGCAAAGGACAAAGGACTGGGTCCTTGTGCTTGGTGGCAATGATAATTTTAAGAGTAGATGGTTACAGTGATGCCAGTTTTCAAACGGATAGAGATAACTTCCGTTCTCAATCAGGAGCGGTTACTTGGAAAAGTTCCAAGCAAGATACGGTGGATGATTCTACTTGTGAATCAGAGTACATAGCAGCGAGTGAAGCATCAAAAGAATCAGCTTGGTTAAGGAACTTCATCGGTGATCTCGAAGTTGTTCCAACCATCCAGGAGCCTATGGAATTGTTCTGCGCTAATGAGGGAGCGGTTAGCTTAACAAAGGAACTGAGAGATCATGGTAAAACCAGCCATATCGACCTAAAGTACCATTTTATCAGACATAGAGTAGAAGAAGGCCATCTTGTAGTAAAGAGGGTGTCATCTGAAGATAGCCCAACAGACCACCTCACAAAGGGTCTGAGTAGGGTTAAGCATATTCAGCATGCTCGAAGCATAGGGCTTAAAGATGATAGTAGTTTTAGTAGTTAGATTAGTTTTGTTCTGAAACTTGTAACAAAGTAAATGTAATTGACTTTTGGTGATTAAATAATAAAGTATTATTTATGAGTTAGTTTACTGCCTTTTGTCAATTGTTTATTATTGTGTTTCATTTTTGCATGTTTTACTTCCCAAATAATAAGATTATTCAAACTCCACAGTCGCTCGTACTTTTGGAAGTAAGTAGTGAATTAAGACTGTCATGAATTAGATTGCAGATTGTCTGAGGATAGATATGGCAATAGAATTGCTGCAATGTTCATGAGTACTCAGAAATTGAGATTTGAGTATTGGATAAACCCTCGCTTAGAGTATCACTTCATGGAATTCATCACGAGTAATACTGAGACGATAATATCTTATAATCTTGAAACGAAGATATATGAGTTGTAATTTACAAAGTCGGTTATACATTGGTGATACGAAAGCGCATCAGTAACTTGGTGTTATAAAACGTATTGTCATGTATAATTTGATGAGTAAAAGATATAAGCATATGAGTCAACGTTTATTCGTTCCTTTTTCCCTAACCAGAAAAGCGATATCTGTGGGCACCTCGATGATTTGGTGTTGACTTATGTGCTGGGCCCAGCCGGGACTAAATTGATGTGTTCAATTAGAAGTCCTACATCATCACAAATCAGATATCGGGAAACATAGATTCTGGACAAAGAGATTGATTACGTTCCATGTCTTATGTCTGGGATATCTTGCAGAACGAAGGATTATATGATCACTTATCTAAGGACACGTAACAGACTGGGCCAGAGTTCAGCAGTAGCTTTTGGAAGCTACAATTTGCTGGTCAAATTTAGAAGGCATACTAGCAATTATAGTTATAGACTTATCCAAGTGGGAGACAGTTGGATTAGGTGTCTAAGCCCATAACTATAATTGGTATATACTTGAATTGATAACTGCACAGTCCTTTTGGGTTGCCCTCAAACCTAGCAACTAGACAAGGAAATTATGAAAGGATAGATATTGATTTATTATAAGATTAACAAATTAATAAAAATGATTTATTACTATGTTAAAATATTAATATATTAATTAGAAATCATAAGGTTTAATTAACAGTTAGCCAGAAATTAATTAGAATTAATTTTGGGGTTAATTGTATTAATTATAAAGTATATGGACTAGTTTGCAATTATCAGATAGTTGGGTGGAAGGCTCCACAACCTCCTTGGAAGGAGGTGGACGAAATCTATAGGGGAAACCCTAAGGATTTCGTCCAAGGGGCTTTAGATAAGGCCTTGGGATTAGCTTAGGCCCCAAGCAAAGGAGTATTAGGGTTTTCCCACAACCCTAGATCCCTCAGCTATATAACGAGCCTCCCAACTCCTAAATTCGGCCACTCCTACCTTGGAAGAAACCCTAGCCTCTCTCTCCTTATAAGTTTCCTTCTTGCTAGCTCTTGGGTGTGATTCCATTAGAGGCATTACATTTGTGGTGCTAAGCTTCCAAGAAGATCAAGATCAAGATCAAGAAGAGTGTCAATTGTTTTCTATAACAATTGAAAGGTATGTAAGTCTTAAACCCTAGTTAGTTATTTTCGAAAATATCCTCTCTCCTCTAGGTTTTTTGTTTGCAATTCAAAGTTATATGCTCAATAGTTAAAACATAGATCCAAAGTAGGTTACATGTGAACTTAGGAATTGTTTTTCTAGTTTATTTGTTTTACCTAAAACACATCATATATATATATATATATATATATATATATATATATATATATATATATATGTATGTATGTGTGTATATATATATATATATATATATATATATATATATGAATATTAAACCTATAATATTATAATAGTATAAGGGTTGAATTTTAAACTTTTAAAATTTTAAGGTTTGGAACTAAATGTGTCAAAAGAAGAATCTACATTTACAAATTCCAAAACTTGAGGGCAAGTTTTGAATTATTCAAAAACCTTTGGAATCCATAACATATGAGTTTAAATTAGGCTTTAATAAAAAGACTCTTGGAAATCCATAACTTGAGGACAAGTTATGAAGTTCATAAAAACATTTATGGAAAAAAAACTTTTCAAGACCATAACCGATGATTTTAATGAAGTCTTTTAAAAGGAAAACTTTTCATTTTCCATAACTTGAGGACAAGTTATGGAGTACATTAAGGGCCATAAGATCATCAAATAAACTAACAAGCATGTCAAATAATGTCCATGATCTTGATTAAACTCATATGAACAAGATAATTCATATCAAACAAATATCATGTAATTAGCATAATCATATAAACTAATACAAAACATGAAAATCGATTTTCAAGCTTAAACAACAAGTAGCATCAAGTATAATTGGAAACAACCCTAGGCTCTGATACCAATGTTGGGTTTTGAGCATTCTAACACTCATATGGTGTACATGCAACCCTAGATGCTTTGGATCTATGTTTTCTCTATTATACATGCATATATTCAATATTCCAAATAATCATCCTAACTAGCATACAATGAAGCATAAACAACATGAAATACAAGTTAGATGACATAACTTTTAGTGTAGTTGGAAGCCTTGAACCTTTAAGAGCTCAGCACCAATAGTATGAATGCCTCAAATGGAATCACAACACACCTACGACAAAGGTGGCTGTTGAGAGAGAATCTTCTTGCACTAAAACACCTCCATGAACTCCAAGAACATGTTGTAGTCTACTATTTTGGCTATGGAGTCAATATGTAGGATTCCAAGGGTCATGGGTTAACCCTAATCCATACCCATGGGTTTATGATCCATGGTTCATATGGCCCAAATCTTTATGTATCCATACATAAACTTAGTCCAACATGGATCATAAGCCCAACATATAAATATAACTAATTTACACAATTAGTCCCCATTGATTTAATTAGTCTCTTTTGATCACTAAATTAATTCCAAACTAATTCTTGATCAATACTAATTAAATCATATGATTTCATATTAATATATTAGAACTTATAATATATTAATAAACCATAAATAACCCCTTCTCAAAAGTCCATCCTAACAAATTGTCTTGATGATATGCAACCCAAATGGACTATGCTACTCTCGGGTCAAGTACATACCAATTATAGTTATGGACTTAGACACTAATCCAACACAACTCGCCCCAAGTCAAATAATACCAAAGAAGGTTAGGAGTTCACTAAAAATGTACCTAATCACAGGTACAAACATATAAACATAAAACATATATAATTAGTAAGATAAGGGATATAAACATACCAGCAACCACATCTGTTGTTGCTCTGGCCTCCTCTGCTGTAAGATGGAAGGCGCGTCCCTGAGCCCTCGGTGGTGTTGCTCTACCCTAACTCTTATTAGTAATCCTCAGCGTAGCTGGTGGTGGAGCCTTCGCCGGCCTAGCAACAAGTTGTGGACAGTTGGTCTTCACGTGACCAACCTGATGACAGTAGGAGCAAATCCTCATATCCTGAACCGGGGCTGGCTGGAGGCAATCCCTCGCAAAGTGCCCCTCCTTTCCGTATATGTGTCACGCACTACCAGATCTACAAACCTTAGAGTGACCCTTCCCGCACTTAGCACAAGTGCGGCCATGCTGGTCTTCTGACCTAGAATCAGCGGTCTTAGACTGCTTCGGCGCTGTCCGGGGTCTGCCTCTGCTCTCTTAGTTGTAACTCAATCTCAAGCTCCCACTGCCTAGAAGCCTCCTATAAATCCAACAAGGTATCACATCGCTGGGTACCAACAAACTGATGGATGTCAGTCTTGAGCATGCTCATATAACATGTCATTTGAGCCTGCTCAGTAGAAAACTTCGGGCAGAACATCGCCCTTTCCGTGAACATACAGGTGATCTCTGTCACCGTCTAACCATCCTGTCTCAACTCCAAGACCTCCTGAGCTAACCATTCCTACTCGAACCGTGGAATGTAGCGAGTGCAGAACATATCCCTGAACTGCTTCCAAGTAACTGCAGCTCTCTGGTCATCAGTGTAAGACCCTGTCATCAACCTCCACCAGTCCTTTGCCCCGGACCTTAGCAGGTTCATGGTATATCTTGAAGGGTTTTGAGCATTCTAACACTCCTAAGGTGTACATGCAACCCTAGAAACCTTGGATATACTTTTGACTAAGATACATGCAAATTTGATTTTCCAAGGTTCTTATTCTAACTAGCATGGCATGGGGAACTTTGAAACATAAAAGCTAGTAGGAGAACATACCTTTCTTATTGCTTGGATTCCTTGAGAACCTTGTGAGCCTAGAACCTCAAATGTTTCACACAACACCACTACTCTTGGAATAACTTTAAGAGAAGTCCACACACACTCAAAATCGGCTATCCCTCTTGTTCTCTTCTTAGTGGCCGATTTTGCTAGCCATGGAGCTTCTTATATAGTGTGCCACATGTAGGGTTACTCCATGTAAACCCTAATGTGCATGGCTTTTCATATTCCATGATCCATGGGTTTATAACCTCCATGGACTATCCATGGAGCACCTTATGGGTTTTAGCCCTACTCAATAAACCATGGATCATTATCCCACTATATAAGAATGAATGATTTACAAAATCAACCCCATATATTTAATTAGTCTCTTTTTGATCACTAATTAATTCTAAATTAATTCTTGATCAATACTAGTTAAATAATATTATTAATATATTAGAACTTATAATATATTAATAAACCTTAAGTGTCCTTTCTCTCATTTTGTCTATTTGAGTGTTACAATGCCATGCAACCCAAATGGACCATGCCAACCGGGTCAAGTACATTCCAGAAATAGTTATGAACTTAGACACCTAATCCAACAGTCTCCCACTTGGATAAGTCTAATAACTATAACTGCAAGA
Source organism: Lactuca sativa (assembly GCF_002870075.4). Lineage (NCBI taxonomy): Eukaryota > Viridiplantae > Streptophyta > Magnoliopsida > Asterales > Asteraceae > Lactuca > Lactuca sativa. The sequence goes on along the minus strand of NC_056631.2, from coordinate 229,125,954 downwards.
ATGACTTCAAGAACCGATTAGCAATCATAGCTCTTTCAAAGTCTCGCGGAACTGAGATGGTGATGATACGCCATTTAAGATAAGTGATCATATAATCCTCTGTTCTAGATATCAGCCATAGAAATACATGGAGCAATGTCATACTTATTGTCCAACAGTTTGTTTCCCGATTTCCGATTTGTTTGACATAGAACTTAATCGAACACATCAATTTAGTTCTGACCGGGCCCGATACATAGGTCACAACAAAATCATCGATGGGCCCAGATATCGCTTCTAATCCAAGAAGTAACTGATAAACTTCGACTCATATGCTTGTTCTACTACTTGTTGAATTATACACAAAGGCACGTTTTATAACATCGAGTTACCAATGCGTTTTCGTATAACCAATGTGTAACCAAATCATAGTCAACAACTCATATCTCTAGGTTTGAAGACTTATATGATATTAGCGTCTCACAATCACTCGAGATACATTCCATGAAGTGATACAAGTGAGTGTGGGTTGAATCCAATACTCGGAACATATGAGCACTCATGAATGTTGTAGCAACTCTTGCTATGTCCAACACTTTAGACATCTACAAGCCGACTTTATGACAATATTGATTCATATCTACTTCCAACATATGACCGATTGTGTAGAATTTGAATAATATGATATACCATAACATAATTATTCTGGAATTCAAAACATGCAAAAAGAAATGATAGTAAACGATTGACAGAATATAGAAACACTTTACTTATAAATAAACAACAACTTTTATTTATCACCAAATGTCAATTACACTTTACAAATTTCAAAGCTATCTAACTTCTAATACTAATATCATAATTTAGCCCTATGCGCCTCGCATGCTGAAGATGCTTAACCCTACATAGTCCCTTCGTGAGGGGATCTGTTGGGTTCTCATCTGATGATACCCTCTTTGACATAATGAGTCCTTCTTCTATTCGATGTATGATGAAATGATATTTTATGTCGAGGTGTCTGGATATTTCGTGATCCCTTGGTTCCTTGCTAAGGCAACTGCACTTTAACTATCACAGAAAATCTCCATAGGCTCCTTTTTAGCTGGTATAAATCCAAGGTCTCCAATGAAGTTCTTTAGCCATATAGCCTCCTTTTCTGCCTCGCTTACTGCTATATACTCTGATTCGCAAGTTTAATCAGCCACTGTCTCCTGCTTGGAACTTTTCCAAGTAATTGCTCCTTCATTTAAGGTGAAGACCCAACCTGACTGTGAGCGAAAATTATCCCTATCATTCTAGAAGCTAGCATCATTATACCCTACTACTCTCAAGTCATCACTCCCACCGAGGGTAAGGACCCAATCCTTAGTCCTCCGCAGGTACTTGAGAATGTTCTTTACCGAAGTCTAGTGAGCCTTGCCAGGGTTCCCTTGATATCTTCTGACCATGCTCAAAGCAAAGGCCACATCAGGACGAGTACAAGTCATAGCATACATGAACGAGCCTACAGTGGAAGCATACGGTACTCATCTCAGCTATCTCAGCCTCTGTACTCGGGCTCTGAGTCTTACTCAATCTGGCGTTACTCTGGATCGGTAACTCTCTTTTCTTGGAATTCTACATGCTGAACCTATTCATCACCTTATCCAAGTAGGTACTCAGACTAAGTCCAATTAGTCGCTTACTCCTATCTCTCAAAATCCGTATCCCTAGGATATAGGCAGCTTCTCCAAGGTCCTTTATAGCGAAACACTTCCCAAGCCAGGACTTCACTTCCTGCAGAGTTGGGATGTCATTTCCTATGAGTAGTATGTCATCCACATACAATACCAAAAAGCTAACTATACTCCCCCTAGCCTTGACATATACACAAGATTCATCTTCGCTCCTCGAAAAGCCAAACTCTTTGACTTTCTCATCGAAACAAAGATTCCATCTGCGAGGTGCTTGTTTCAACCCATATATGGATTTCTCAAGCTTACACACTCTATTAGGATACTTTGTACTGACAAAACCCTCTGGCTAAATCATGTAAACATCCTCAGCCAACTTTCCATTAAGGAAAGCGATTTTGACATCGATTTTCCATATTTCATAATCATGAAATGCATCAATGGCTAACATAAGCCTAATAGACTTAATCTTTGCTACTGGTGAAAAGGTCTCACCATAATCAACTCCCGGAGTTTGAGAAAACCCTTTGCAACCAGTCGCACCTTATAAGTGTGTACATTACCCTCGATGTCGATCTTCTTCTTGAAGATCCATTTGCACCCAACTGTCGTATGACCTGGTACATTGTCAACCAAGTTCCAAACTTGATTGTCATACATGGACTATATCTCGCTGTCCATAGCCTCTTTCCATTTAGCAGCCTCAGGGCCTACCATGGCTTCTGTGTAGCTATTAGGTTCATCCACACTTACTAGTGTGCTATCACTGATAAGTGTATCACCTTCCGCACTAATATGGAAACCATAGTAATGCTCAGGTGCATTCCTAACTCTCGTGGAACGCCTCAGAGGTACAGACTCATCAGTCGGATCTGTTGGGTTTTGAGCATTCTAACACTCCTATGGTGTACATGCAACCCTATAAACCTTGGATCTATGTTTTCTCTATAATACATGCAAATAAGAACTTTCCAAGGCTTTAATCCTAACTAGCATATTATGATGTTCTTAATCTACAAAATACTAGTTAGAAGACATACCTTTTGATGTAGCTTGATGTCTTCAAGCTTTAAGAACTTAGCCCCAATAGTGTGGAAGCCTCAAGTGGAATCACAAATCACCAAGACACCTTGGAAGACTTTAGAGAATATGAATACTTGGTTCTCTCTTAGTGAAATCGGCTAGCCCTCTTAGTGTATCCACACTAGTGCCAATTTCACCAACCAAGGACATCTTTATATAGTGTGGAGGATTAGGGTTAAACCCTAATACCCATGAACTTTCATTTCCCAGGATCCATGGGTTAAACACTCCATGGACTATCCATGAAAACTTAGCCCAACCTAAATGAACTTGGCCCATTCCATATAAGAGTCCATATTTAATTAGTTCCTTTTGATCACTTAATTAATTATAAATTAATTCTTGATCAATACTAATTAAATAATATGATTCCATATTAATATATTAGAACTTATAATATATTAATATTAATCATAAACATACTATTCTCAAAAGATTATCCATATAAATTGTGTCGGTGAAGTGCAACCCAAATGGACCATGCCGGGTCGGGTCAAGTACATACCAAATATAGTTATGGACTTAGGCATTAATCCAACAGTCTCCCACTTGGATAAGTCTAAAACTATTATTGTGTATGACTTCAAACCTAACTGGCAATCGTAGCTCTTAAAGCCGTTGTCGAACTCTGATCTTGTCAACGAACTTGTCCATTAGATAAGGGATCATATATTCCTCCATTCTAGATATCATATGGACTGAGACATGGATTATAATCAATCTCTCTGTCCATTTGTTGTTTCCCGATTTCCGATTTATTACGACTGACTAAAAATCAAATCAGTCCTGGCCCGGCCGAGCACTTCCATTTGTCATCATCAAATCATCGAGGGGCCCACAGATATCGCTTTTATCCCGAAGGTAAAAGGAACGGATAAACTTCGACTCATAAGGCATGTTCTACTACTTGTTGAATCATACACAAAGGCACGTTTTATAGCACCGAGTTACCAAATGCGTTTTCGTGCAATCAATGTACTATCAACTCATAGTAACAACTCATATCTCTAGGTTTGAAGAATATAAGATATTATCGTCTCATGATCACTCGTGATAAAATCCATGAAGTGATTCCAATGAGCGCGGGTTGAATCCAATACTCAGAACTTATGAGCACTCATGAGTGTTGTAGCCCTTTGTCCAACACCTTAGACCTCTACAAGCCAACCCATGACAGTCTTAATTCATATCTACTTCCAACATATGACCGACTGTGGATGGTTTGAATAACTTAGTCATTCCGGAAGGATAACCTAGTTTATTCGAGAAGTTTAACGCCTGTGTTTCCGGGCTTGCCGTTTTTAGCAATATAATAGTCTAGGTTAACCTTTGTAACCCGTTTTGAAATAATAAGAATGTATTATTTGAGTATTATGTGTTTTGTGCTTAATTGCTTGATTATGTGGTTTGATTAATTAAGAATAAAAATAAGCGTCAAAATTTAAGTGTAAAATAAACTTAATATCCTTGGTTAATGTTGTAGTAGTCGAAACGAGGTTTCCGAATATATATAGAACGCCCAAATCTGACTTCGTATGAGGAAGTTATGATTTATCGAAGTTCCGACTTAGCGATATACAGCCTGTTTTACTCGATTTGAGATCGAGCGGTTGTTAGCCGAAGCAATCTAAATGAGAATCGAAGATCTCATTGTTGGTATCGAAGCGATAAAAAGTTAGGCGAGAACGGACATCAAACGAAGAAGTTATGAATTTATAACGAAAGTTTCTGTCGTGGCCTATTAAAAATAATTAATAAAAATAAAGTCAGAATTAGCCGACGGAGTCTAAACGAAAGTCGTAGAGCATGGTCTCACCTTCGCGTGGATATAAAGAACGTCGAAAACGGAGTTCGTATGAAGAAGTTATGAATTTCCGAAGTTTATTAATCATTTTGTATTTATTTTTAAATCAAAATCGGAGGTATTATCCGAAGCCGAGTCACCCGTCTGATCCAAGGTACGCCCCGCGTACGTGAGTACGCTATCGCGTACTCCGCATAGTGTCGACACTTCGGATGACGCATGCAGTGACGATTTCGGACGCGTACGCGCTGCGTACGCCTGTACGCCCCGCGTACTCCGAGGTTCCAGCCTCTATATAAAGGATCTGAAGGCAGCCTCATTTGTTGTTCAATTTCTTCTCTTCTCTCTAGTCTTTTGCATTGTTTTTCGTGCCGAAGCTACCCCGAAGCCCCGGTATCATACTCTAGCCCCGAGGCAAGTCCTGAGATCCCGAAGATCCCGAGAAGCGCGGTTCCCGAGTCGAAGCTCTGCCCGCGAGAAGTTTGATTTTCGAGGAGATCTTCCAGATCTGCTGTGGATTACTACTTCTATAAGCCGTAGTGCTGTCGGATCGTCTTCTGATCAAGTGAGTGTGTAGTTATTTCTTCTAATACAATAATACGAAGTATTTTATATAAAAATACGTGCTATGTGTATATATTTGGTTGTGTTATGTGTGAATGAGTATTCACTCTCTTCTATCTTATAGATCTGCTTATTTCTTTATGAGATATGTGTTATGTGTGTGTGCCTCATCTGTTATGTGACATATGTGTTGATTAAAGCATGCTATACAGGTTTTCTTTAAACTACGTATGAAAATATATATTTTTATCTACTAATATGTTGGGTAGAACATGGGTAGATAGTTGGTGTGTAATAAACAGATGAGAGGCCTCGATGTTGTTGTTGTTGTTGATCTAGTTATTCAGCGGAGTATGGATAACGACCACGGACTCTTTCTAGACAGTCCAGTGGAACGCTAGCAGGTTCATAACCTGTAGGTGTTGTGAACGATGTGCTCACCGGTGTACTCTATCCCCCTCATGGTTGCCTTTAGGATATCTATTGTTGAGGAAACCCCTTCGCAGTGATGTCCGTCCCGATGAAAATCCTAGATTAGGTCCCTTGAGATAGTTGTTTTAGGGACGTAAAGTGAGGATAACGGGAATGGGTAATCGGGATAGTGATTGGTTGGTGAAATTAAATATAACTTATTTATTGTGGGTTGAAAACCCTATATGCTCACCAGGCTCCCAAGCCTGACCCACTCAGTTTTATTTGTATTACAGGAAGTGGCACAAGGGCGTAAGATGGATGGATCATCTTGTTGTTTTGTTTACAAGTCTGTATATGTATATATTTGTTGAATGACTTGTAATGTTTATCGTTTATGCTTTATGGTCTGTATCGGAACATGACATCCCGAGTTTTGAGTATATAATGAAATGCATCTCTTGATGAAATGCTTTGATAAATATTATTTTATCATGTTTTGTTTTGGGAACAAATTCCGCAACTCTTTCAAATCAAAAGGATTTACTCTGAAAATATTTAAAAGCATAAATGAAAATCGGTCTTTTTTGGCCGAGATTTTGGGGATGTCACAGTTGGTATCAGAGCATTAGTTTAAGCGAACTAGGAATTTGTAGGATTTCTAGACTTAAACTTAGAATGCTAAATGGAATGATGAGATGTGTGTCTGTTGGATTTTAGACACGAGCACTAGTTTATTTTAGGAAAGTTGCCTAAAATGCTTTATGTGCTAAATGTTATATGTTGCCATATATGATATTATTTGTTTGGATCTACGGTCTGTTGCCGACCGGATCTGGAAACCTTATGTGTGTAGGATTCTAAGCGTATGCCTACGTTATTAGAACTAGCATGTAAACGTTTCGGATTGATAAGGATGATTTGAATATCTATCGTGAATGAGGATCTAATTTCACATTATTCGGTGTGTAGATCAAAAATGGTGAGAACAAGGAGTGGCGTTGGAAACGCAGATGAAAACAGGAATCAACCGCCAGTGATTGAGCAAATACCTGTTGTAGCAGCAGCACCAGAACCAATAACAATGGCTGCGGTGCAAGCCATGATTCGGGCTATGCTAGCCGAACAAAGGGAGGAGATGCGACAAATGTTGCATAATAATAGGGATGAACCTATCATACCTATTGAGGAACCGGAATTGATTCCCGAGCAATCGGAGGAAGGGAACAATAGTCGCATGGTGAGTCAAGTTGGGACTCAAGAGGAACGAAGGAACGATCCGGAAAGGAGAAACAACAAGGATGGGCGTATGTACAAGAATTTCTTGGGCGCCAAACCGCCAAGTCTTTCTGGGAGCCCAAAGCCTGTTGAGATAATGGATTGGATCTCCGAGATGGAGATGGTATTTGAAAGTTGCGACTGTAGCAACAAACAGAAAACCGTATTTGCGGTTAGACAACTGAAGACTGGAGTCTTGAGTTGGTGGAAGTTGTTGGCAGATACTATGCCACGAGGAGAAGCCCTGAAAATGTCATGGGAGGAGTTCTTGGAACAGTTAAGGGTGCAGTATTGTTCGGAGATAGATCTGATTGATCTGAACAATGAGTTTCAAAACTTGAAGAAGGGAAAGATGAGCATAGATGACTATGCTACTGCATTTACTGAGAAGATGAAGTTGTTTCCGTACCTAGTGCCAACGGAACTCTCCAAGATTGAGAGGTTTGCTAACGGACTGCCTGCTGACTTTGGTCCGACAGTCAAAATGGCAACCACTCTGAAAACGGCTGTTCGTGCAGCTAAGAATGTGGAGGCCCAGCAGAAGGAAAGGGGTCTGGAAAGAATAGATGTTGGAGAAAAGAGGAAGTTCGATGGAACTTCAGGGTCCAACAAGAAAAACAAGTTCTCGAAGTCTGGTTCGAGGGGAGGTGGAGGTGAAGCGAAATGGTGCGACAAATGTAAGAAGAAGCATCATGGAAAATGTGAGGTGGCGAACACATGCTACAAGTGTGGAAAGCCAGGGCACTATGCCAATGAGTGTAACCTCACAAAGAAAGTTTGCTATGGTTGTGGTGAGGAGGGTCATATGTCGAGGGACTGCCCGAAAAAGAAGGAGGCAGCTAGACCCAACATTCCGCCAAAGCCAAAGGCGAGAGCATTCCAGATGACACTGGAAGCTGCTAAAGATGAAGCTGATGTCGCTTCAGGTACCTTTCTCGTTAACGAATTGCCTGCCCAAATTTTATTTGATTCTGGAGCCAACTACTCCTTTATATCGCATGAATTTGGTAGAAAGCTAGCTTTGCCTGTTGTTAGACTAGATAATGCTTTATTAGTCGAAGTTGCTAGTGGCAAGTTTGTACCTGTTAGCTATCGCATGAAAAACATCTTAATTGATCTGAATGGGAATAAGTTCCACGAGGAATTATTGCCTATCGAACTTAATGGTTTCGACATCGTTTTGGGAATGGATTGGCTAAGCGCCAACGACGCCGAAATTTTATGCAAGAAGAAAATAGTCAAAGTAAACCCGCCTGGGAAAGATTCGTTTATGGTGTATGGAGATAAACGCAGAGTGAATTCTGGAATCATTTCATTGATGAAAGCCAGAAAATGTTTGACCAAGGGGTGTACATCGTTTTTAGCATTCGTGATTGATGCTAAGAAGGAAAAGAAGGTGATGCAGAATATTCTAGTGGTGTGTGATTATCCGGAAGTATTTCCCGAAGATCTTCTGTTGGGCTGAAGTTCTATTTTGTATTGCGTCTTTTGGGCTCGTAGATTAGCCTTGTATTCACCGGTTTGGGCCTGTCCAACCGAGAGCCTTTTATGTATAGTATATAAGTTATCGCTTTCATGCATATTAGGTTAAGATTCAAGATTTCTGTTTTAGCGCTTCAGAGTTTTACGTATTTGCTCTCTTGTAATCTTCTAATCCTTTACAGTTGATGTTCTTAATCGAGCTCTTCTAAGGATTTTATTTAATCATTCAACACGTTTGATTCAAGCTGTTTGCTCTTAATATTGCGTTCTTCCTTGTTATTTACATTGTGTTCTTACAGTTTCACTTTCACACACTTGTTCAAGATCTAATCGATCTTTATAGTTTAAAAGCCATTGTGTTTTAAATCTCATCAATTGGTATCAGAGCAGGAGGCTGTGTAATTGATACACTTCTTTTCTGTGAAAAAGATTTTCATTAGGGTTTTCCGCAATCATCGATATTTATTGAGCCGTCATCTTAATTGACGTATCTTAGTATTTATTGTTTTGCCCTAATCTGCTTTATTACAAGTCTGATCTTTGAACAGGTTATTACGATCATTATGGACGCAACGCAATCAAACCCTATTAATATTTCCAACAGCATTGGTTCGACGACAAAGATTCCAATCTTATACACCCATGACTATGAAGTATGGGCACATCATTTTGAAGATTACGTGATTGGATCGGAGGACAATGGTTTTCTCATATGGGAAGCCATTATCAATGGACCATTTTCTCATTCAGCGACATCCAGAGTTATTAAGACGCAAAAAGAATACAACGATTTGCTCAAGGACGTGACGAATCTTGCACAGGATGAGAAAGATAAATTCCAGTGCAACATTAAGGCACTAAGGTTGATCAGATTCGCCCTTCAGTCCGACACATTCAGACTAGTTAGCTCATGCACTACGGCGAAGGAAGTGTGGGATAGACTTCGCGAACTGTATTCAACAGACGAAGATCTTGAACACTCAATCCAAACCTTGCTTCTATCTGAGTTTGGAGAATTCAGGCAAGGAGCCGAAGAAACCGTGACCCAGACGTTTGATCGCTTCAATCATCTTCTCAGCAAGATGATCAAACACGACATTGAAAGGAAGCTCATCGAACAAAAGGTTACCTTCTTGAACGGACTGAGATCGGAATGGAGAGCAGTAGTTTCCACAGTCAAAGCCCATGAACAATTTAAATCATACTCTTTGGCGAAACTGGTGGGTATTCTAAAGTCCCAAGAGAAGATTGTAGTTCAAGAGAAGAACGTGGTGTCTAGTCTTGGTTCGTTGGCCCTCCTATCTAAAAGTAAAGCCGTGATGGAGGATGAAGAGCTCAACTTGGAAGAATATGACCTCACAACTGAGGATTATGCCATGATGGTATCCAATCCTAAGAGGTTCATAAAGAAGAGGTTCCCCAGCAACAAAAACCGAAACTGGCAGGGGAGTTATAGCTCTGAGAAGGCAAACAATGAACCGAAGGCTGAGGAGTCCAAGAAGGAACCGAAGGCAGATGGCGATTCCGGAGTAAGCTGTTTTTACTGTGGTGGCAAGAACCACTATGCTAAGGACTGTGTCCTTAAAAAGATGGCTGAAAAGGATGACGGAAAGGATGAGGAAGCCGTACTGCAGAAGAGGTTGGACGAGTTAAGGAAGAAAAAGTCTACCGCTAACCCTTCTATTAATGCTCTTATTGTGCAGGGTTCGGTTAATAATGATGAGTTCGGTAGCACCGAAGTTTGGTCTACTGACTCAGAAGACGAAGAAGTGAGGAAGCCTACTCATGGAAAGGCTTACATGGCTAAGGAGGAAAGCAGTGGTGGAAAATGCTTCATGGTGTCAAGCGCATCTCAAATGAGGGGATACAACACCGATGGAGGAAGCACTGGACCGAAAGTGCAGGAAGATATGTGCTTCACAGCCAAACCACTCAGCCAACAGTTCAATGAGCTTGATGAACTGATAAAGAAGGTACAATCTGTTTTTATTTCATCTAAAGTACCATCATCCTCATATGAGAAAGAACTAAAAGGCGTTAACACAAGAATTTCTCATTTAGATAGTAGCTTAACTCAAACTAGAGTCACCAATTCTAACCTGACTGATCAATTAAGCAGGGTGGCGTCGAAGAGTGAGGAGCGGCGTATGTGGATTGAGTTAAAAGAGTCGGAATTAATTAAAGTCAAAGACGAAAACATTTATTTGCAGAGAGACAATTTGAAATTGTTAAAACAACGAAATGTTTTTTGTTTAATAGCTAAACGTTTATATTCCAATATTACTCAGCTGCATTTGGACTGTGAGATAGGCAAAAAGATCCACCGTATGATTTTACCATTCCTAGAATTTAAGGAGGATGAAATCGATGCCGAAGCTTACAATTGTGAAAGTGTGATTTCATCTGATGATGTCAACCCATCTTATCAAATTGGACTGGACAAAATTGAGTCCTTCATTAAATCCAAAGACCATAAGGACATGCTCAAAAATCTATTGGACGAAAATGATAGACTTAAACTGAGAACCGAAACCATACAAAAGTTTGACTCTCTAAATGCCAAAGTAAGCTCAGAAAATAAAATTGATGTTGAAAATGCATCTGAGCTTAATGAGGACGAAAACATGAGTGAAATTTCTGTAGAGGATACGGTTGACTGCTCAGAATTTGTGAAAAGCGAAACTGAAAACCACAAAAATCTTATTTCTGAAAATTCTGTGGAATTCGCTAGATTGTCCCAACAAAAGTCCCCGAAATTAGTAGAAAAGGCTGTTGTCTATCAAAAGGTCAGAACCACTCCGAATCAGGTATACAAAGTGACTGGAGTAACCGAACATCAGACAGCTGAACTCACGGCTATTGTTAATGAAGACAATGCTGATGGCTGTGATGAGTTCTTCTGGGAAGCTCCTATTGACAATGGAAACGAAACTGTTGGCCTATCTGAAAGAACCTCTTGGATGAAGAAAGGGAGATACATACCTGAACCTTTGAACAAGCCTGATAGATTCAGTGAACCAAGCACAAGTGGTACTAAAGACACTCCTCAAGAGGATGATCATTCAGCAAAAGAAGACATTCCTTCAACGCCAACAGCTCGAAGTGAAACTTCATCAGATACTCCTTCCACTTCCTCAGGGCAAACTGAGTCTTCGTCAAACATTCCCTCTGCACCCTCAGCTCAAAGAAAAACTCCTAAAGATCAAAAGGAACCAGCCAAGGTGACATCAAAAGCGAAAGCGAACGTTCATCATCAACCCAAACAGATGAGGGATAGAAAGATAGAAAGGAACCTAAGATACAGGAAAAACCTTTCTGAAAGGAAACAATTCTGGCACTCCCAGAATGCATACTATTCACACAAGGAGAAGAATCTGGAGTATGAAAATAATCCCGTAAGAAAGCATGACGATTCCAACAACCGAAAGCCAAGGTTCGGTTCGCAAGAAGATACCAACCGAAAGCCAAGGTTCGGTTCGCATGAAAATACCAACCGAAAGCAAAGGTTCGGTTCTGAAAAGGATTTCAACCGAAACCAAAGGTTCGGTTCCAAGAACTACTCCAACCGAACTCAGAGGTTCGGTTCTGAAGTCAGAAGAAAACAAGACTTAAAGGTTAAACCCACCGACGATCAAAAGCAAAAGGGTTACCTAGAGTCATCAGCAAGGAGGACACGTCAATCCCCATCCAAATTCTCTCAATCTAACTCTCCTCGTCATTCTACTCCTACTCATTCATCTTCATCTTGCTCTAACGCTAATCCCACTTTTCCTCAAAAATCTCACTCATCAGCTGAACAGAAGGGAAAGCAAAAGGTCGATGAATCCAAGCCTGAGCCTAAAGGAAACCAACCTAATCTTAACAAAATAAAAGTTTTCACCATTAAAAAGAAAGATGAAACAACTTTGATTAAAAGAACATATCTTGTTGATATCTCTCTAACTATTCCTGTTCCCATGAAATCCTCACATGGACCCAAGAAACTTTGGGTTCCTAAATCTGCTTAACTTTTGCAGGTTATAAGTGACGAGCAGTTTGACGAAGAATGGTACATCGACAATGGCTGCTCGCGTCACATGACAGGAAGGAAGGAGGAACTCAGGGAATACAGATCTCTTGCAAATGGTGGCAACGTTAAGTTTGGAAATAACTCTTACGGTACCATAAAGGGATATGGGATGATAACGAATGGTGATTTTACCATAAGAAAGGTGGCTTATGTGGAAGGACTTCAACACAACCTCATCAGTGTATCTCAGCTTGTTGGAGGTACAGGTCTCAAAGTTTCATTCGATGATGAAGGTTCTGAAATTATAGAGAAAACAACAAAGAAAGTGATTCTGAAGTCAGAGCGAAAGGGTGAAATGTTTCCGCTGAACATGAAACCCATTAAAGGGAACCCAGCAATCTGTCTGCTATCAAAAGCTCAATCCGACGAAAGCTGGTTATGGCACAAAAGACTCTCTCATCTCAATTTCAAAGATATCAACTGACTTGTCACTGGAGGTCATGTTAGGGGTCTTCCATTGCTCAAGTTCGACAGAGAACATTTATGTGCTGCATGCGAAATGGGAAAGCAGAGTCGTCAAAGTCACCCATCTATAATCAACACAAAAGTTGTTGAACCACTCGAATTGCTTCATATCGATTTGTGTGGTCCTTCATCTATAGAAAGCATCGGTGGTAGCAAGTATATTCTTGTTATCGTTGATGACTTTTCACGATTTACATGGGTGTTCTTTCTAAAGCTCAAATCTGAAGCGACTCAAAAGCTGAAAGTATTTATCAAGCAAATTGAAGTCCAGCTCAAGAAGGTCGTTCGGAACATCAGAAGCGACAATGGTCTCGAATTCAAGAACAAGGAGTTTGAAGAGTTTCTTGCAGAAAAGGGAATAAGTCATAATTTCTCAGCTCCCTATACACCACAGCAGAACGGAATAGTCGAAAGACGAAACCGATCTCTGTGTGAAGCTGCCCGAACTATGTTAAGTTTCGCTTCCTTACCTCTTTATTTTTGGGCTGACGCTATTTCTGCTGCTTGTTATACACAAAACAGGTCCTATCTCAACAAGCGATTCACGCTCACACCATATGAGATACTGAACAACAGGAAGCCCAATGTGAAATTTTTCCACGTTTTTGGCTCAAGGTGTTTCATCTTTAACTCTAAAGAACACCGCAACAAGTTTGATGTCAAAGCCGACGAGGGAATCTTTCTGGGTTACTCACTCACTTCAAAGGCGTACAGGGTCCTAAACAAACGATCAAGAAGGATTGAAGAAACATACTACGTGACCTTCGACGATAGTTATGTCAAAAAGCTACAGGCCATAAATGACACTGCCAGGGAAATCTTCCCTCAAACTGGTCAAGTCACAATCCCAATCGCCAATATGTACGAGCATTTTCTGGATCTCTTTGATGAACCGGAAAAAGCTTCTTTCTCAGAAGCAGGGGCAGCCGACAACAAAATAGATCATATGAAGCAGATTGTCGAAGATGCTGCAAGAAGAATGCATGAAGGAGAAACGCCTACTGTTGAATCTCCAACCAACAATGCTTCAGTCGAGGGGGAGCCAAGCTCACAAGTCCAGGGGGAGCCAAGCTCTACTACTTCAACCGAAGGTCCTTCACCAACCGAAGGTACCTCTCAAACCGAAGATGCCTCTCCAAACGAAGGTGCTTCAATGCCTGAAAGTTTAGCACCGCAAAAAACCCCTGAACCTCATATTTCTCAAGACTCATCGATTGAGGGGGAGCATGATGATATGACGCTTGATTTCGATAGCCAATCTGAGCCTGAAGAGATGATCAACGCGGAACTAGATCCATCCTTTGATCCGAATTACCCTCCTCTTACAAAATGGACCAGAGATCATCCTATCTCTCAAGTAGTTGGTGATGTATCTGACAAGGTTCTGACCCGATCTCAACTGAAGGCAAAACAGACATCCTTATTCTCAAAAGTTGAGTTTTGTATGTTTAACTCATTTGTATCAAAAGTCGAACCGAAGACAGTGAACACTGCCCTCGATCACTCTGATTGGGTTCAAGCTATGCAAGACGAACTAAACGAGTTTGAGAGGAACAAAGTCTGGCGCCTCATTCCAACTCCTCCGGATGCTTCAGTTGTTGGTCTCAAATGGGTTTTTAGAAACAAAATGGACAAGGAAGGTAATGTCATAAGAAACAAGGCTCGCCTAGTTGTCAAAGGATACTGTCAGGAGGAAGGGATAGATTACGAAGAGACGTTCGCTCCAGTAGCTAGGCTAGAATCGGTTAGAATATTTCTGGCCTATGCTGCTCACAAAAACTTTGAGGTATTCCAAATGGATGTCAAGTGCGCATTTCTCAATGGAGAACTTGAAGAAACGGTGTATGTAGAGCAACCTCCTGGGTTCGTGAACGAAAAGTATCCACATCATTGCTACATTCTGGATAAAGCTGTGTACGGCCTCAAACAAGCTCCGAGGGCCTGGTATGAAACGCTTACAAAATTTTTAAAGATGTCCAAATTCAAACAAGGTTCGGTTGACCCCACCTTCTTTCGCAAAAAGGAAGGTAACCACCTTATGATAGTTCAAATTTATGTCGATGACATCATCTTTGGCTCTACGAATCCCAGCTTAACAGCTGAATTCAGAAAGTTGATGGAGACTAAGTTTGAAATGAGCTCAATGGGTCCTATTAATTTTTTCCTTGGTTTAAATATAAGACAGGGACCCGAAGGCATCTTTATCAATCAGGAAGCTTACACGAAGACTCTCCTAGCAAAGTTTGGCATGATGGGAGACTCAAAAGTCAAAGTCCCTATGGCATTCGGCACCAAACTTACCCCTTCACTCGATAAACCGGCCGTCGACATCACGCTCTATCGTCAAATGATTGGCTCACTGATGTATCTAACTGCTAGCAGGCCTGATATTATGTTTTCTGTATGTTATTGTGCTCGATTTCAGGCTAACCCACGCGAACCTCACATGCTAGCAGTGAAGAACATCCTACGCTATCTCAAGCGAACCGCCTCCTTGGGTCTATGGTATCCATCCAACTCCGGCTTCTTCGTTCAAGCCTATTCTGATGCCGACCTTGGAGGATGTGGACTCGACCGCAAAAGCACAACTGGTGGCTGTCAATTTCTTGATGGGAAGTTGGTCAGCTGGCAATCCAAGAAACAAACATGTGTGTCGCTGTCTACTGCTGAAGCGGAATACATTGCCGCTGCATCCTGCACATCACAAGTGATTTGGATCCAGAGTCAACTTAGAGACTATGGACTCAATATGAAGAAGATCCCTCTATATTGTGACTCTGAAAGTGCAATTAGGATCTGTCATAACCCGGTGCAACACTCTAAAACAAAACACATAGCACTGAGGTATCACTTCATCAAAGATCATGTGGAAGATGGAAATGTCGAAGTTCACTTCGTAAGAACCACTGATCAACTGGCTGATGTCTTTACCAAAGCTCTTCCTGAAGCATCATTCAATAAAATATTGCAAGGGCTCGGTATGATGGAATCAGAATCAGTTCCTCACACTACCTCTCAATCTCAACAGTAAGAAGCGAAACAAACCGAACGTTCGGGTTCGGTTCAACTATCTGACTCGCTCATTACTTCAAAGGTAGTTTTTCTGTGTTGTATATCTCTTGTGCAAAATTTATTTTCTTTATGTATAAAGTTTTTTTTATTGCATATCTCAACTCCTTGGTTTCTTAAAATTTTCAAAAACCGAAACCTCCAGAAGGTTCGGGTTCGGTTTTTCAAAATTTTCAAGAACCGAAACCAACCGAAGGTTCGGGTTCGGTTTTTCAAACTTTTCAAGAACCGAAACCAACCGAACGTTCGGGTTCGGTTTTTCAACTTTATCCAACCGAAACCAACCGAACGCTCGGGTTCGGTTTTTCAATCTTTTTCATAATTTTTTTTAATTATTTTTTTTTACTCTTCCATAATTTTTTTTTATTATTTTTATTTATTTTTAATTTTTTTTATATATATATAAATTTCAAAAACTACAAAAATATTTTCTTTTATTTTTCTTTATGTGCTTGTTTGTTTATGGGAATATATCTGCTGAATTACTTAAGTGTCCCTAGAAGCATGTTGTTGTATGTGTCTCAAGCCTCATAAGATTTTGAATAATAGCCTTCACGACTTGGTATACACAAACCTTGTCTTCCCAATAAGGCTAACTTATTTATTCTAATCGTGAGCTACCTCACTCTATTCTCACCCGAGATGAGAGTCTCCTGCTTGGTCCTTTTATTCGCAGCAGAGGTCCTATGTCTTCTTTCACCATCTCTATTACAATTCTCCATAACATTCGTTTCATCACTGTAACCCTTGAGACTCTCAGAAACTACCACTGAGGTTTATGGTTACACAACTTCTGTGTTTATGATCTTAGTTTCGTGCCACTACGAACTAAGTGAAACCCAAAATTCAACACCAATGAACTGACGGTGACCAATTAACTTGATCAAGTTTTCACCAATGTATTGACGAATATACCTACATGAAATCTCAATTTCTTTTCTTTCTGCGTGATTCCAATGAAATTGTTACACACCATAACATTTCTTCCCAAGGGATCCAATTTTACATTTTTATCTGAGATTTCATCTTTGTCCAAGCCACTTAAACATCAACTCCAAACCTACTTGTTCAACAGACTACACTGGTCTCACAAGTACTTTGTTCACATTCGTTCTTATATCAAGAATTGAATTGATGAATCAAAGCGAAACCACCCTTAATTTGCCTTATTAAAAGAAGCCTTTCAACATTTATTAATGAATGTTTGATCGTAATTCAACGGGAGTCCACACTAACACTTCGAGGTCTCTCTTGACCTTGAAGGAAGAGATTCGTGCCCGGGATCATCAGTTTCGTGTCATTATTGACATCACAGATCATCCTAAAAAGAGTTGCTTTATTTCTTTTTCTTTTACACTCTTTGCACGAAAATCCAAGATTTTCAAAATTCCGTTACTAATTATTTTACAGGCTGGATATTTACTGGATAATTACAAATGAAGTTATGGTCAAAATTAGCCACGTGGATCATTAATTCCAAACAGCCGTTTAAAAAGGGAAAAGACAAAAGATGCTGACGCGGCGGAAGTTCAAAGGATAGGAATTCAAACGACGGTAAAAAGTAGGCGCGTGAATTTGAAGAGGCCGCGCTTTTTCTGACACGATTGGACGCGTGTGCAAGTATTGAAGCGTCATCCATCAAGCATTAATGGCGCGTGTGGAAATAGAAACGGTTTCTCTCTCTCAACTGGCGCTTATTGGGCGGCGTGATCCTAGGAATCTGACACTCTCTCTCCTACGTGATCATCGCACGTCCCAACTGTCACCAATCAGTCACTCAAAAACCCTTCCATATTTCCATAAGAGATTTGCATCGATCTTTCTCTCTCCTATCACCTACTATAAAACCCCAGCCAGACCACCTTTTACCTCTTTACTGCCCCCATATTTTCCTAAGCAAAATACTTTCAAACTCTCTCCCGGTTATCTCCTTCTCCAACCTACAACAATGGCTGAATCCTCTTCTGTCCATGCTACTTCTCAGATTCTTCCAATCCGTCCTCAGCAATGCCTCGTCATTGATCTGAACCCAATGGTCTACGATCCCTACATGTCGCCGATCATCGAGTGTCTGAAATACTCCCAGCTTGCTCCGGCACTGACACGGATTGAAACGGTGCCAATGGTGGCCCTATCTCAAGTCTACGCAACGGCTTATTACGACAAGGCCGTTGACAGAATCTTTTTCGAAGTGGCGGAACACAAGACGTCGATTTCTCGTCCCCGCTTCTGCTCTATGCTTGGGTTTGCTGCTGACCCATCGCGTGTTCACCCGGAGACAATTCCGGTTGGTATGTTCTTCAGCATGTTCTATAACATGGGCTACACGGAAGTTCTCACCTCCGTCGCCAGATTCAAGAAATCAAGCCTACCGCCCCAATGGAATGGGTTATTCACAGTCCTCTTTAAGGGACTGTCAGAACGAAGCTCAGGATCGGACGGGGCCAGTCGTCTGTTTCTGTCGATCATGTATGGGGTGTACAACGGGATCAATCTGGACTACGGATTTGTTCTTTGGCAACAACTAATTCAGAGCCTCTCTTCCACTTCCCGACACTCCGAGGTGTCACTAGCTCGGTTCTGGATCTTGATCACAAGATGGGCTATGGACAAGTTCGATGTCCAAACTGCTGACGGTGCACCGATGTCTTCGGTTGGTACGTTCCACACCACGAAGATCATCGTGTCAGCTGCATCAAAATTCTCCTTCATTGGCTCTATCCCGGAGTCGATGTATGGGAGTGTACCATCAGAAAGCAGCTTTATCAAGGCGATCAAGGAGTTAGGGCCATCTGGTCCGAGGGAACTGACTCCGGACATGTTGAGATCGATCCATGATGCCGACAAACCGGTGGCAAGGGGAAAGAAGGCCGACAAGGGGAAGAAACCATCCAAAGCCCCAAAACCTACTCCCAAAAAGCGCAAACAACCAAAGGCTGCCTCGTCACCACAACCGAAAAGGAGGAAGACCCAACAAAAGCGAAAGCTAATCCTTTCCTCCTCATCAAGTGAATCCGAAGGTGGGAGTTCGGGCTCTGAGGAGTCACAAGGAGACGAATCTCCACAAAGAGGCAACACACCTCCTCGTTCCCCAACCCCGGAGATGGAACTTCACCAATCCCCAGTTCCTTCCCCTCCACCCACAATTCCTATTTCCATTCCCACCATAACCCCCACTATTCCACCAACCTCATTCCCTATTCCTCCACCCATATTCACCACCTCAACCGAAACACCACCTGTCACCGAAACCACTCCCGTAACCGAACCTCCACAAACCGAAACCCATACACAACCACCACCCGAA
Source organism: Lactuca sativa (assembly GCF_002870075.4). Taxonomy (NCBI): domain Eukaryota; kingdom Viridiplantae; phylum Streptophyta; class Magnoliopsida; order Asterales; family Asteraceae; genus Lactuca; species Lactuca sativa. The sequence continues at coordinate 229,106,770 of NC_056631.2, read as the reverse complement.
ACTCACCCCCCACCCACTCAACCAGCAACCACCAAACCCATAACACCCCCAGCATCACCACCACCATCTCCAGAAGACGCCACCGATGGCGATGATCAATACCTAGGTGGTGATCACCTGAACTTTGATTCGGTCTACTACAGTCCGTTTCAAGTTCAAAGCGATGAGGAGGATGATGCTCCTGTTACTAAGAAGCATCTCCGCGAGCTGAACGAAAAGGTTGATCAACTTCTCGCCTCCTCTTCCAATCAGCAGTCATCATTATCTGAAGCAGCCCTTCAGAGGATAGTTGATGCCTTCTCTAGGGCTCAACATGACTCAGTGGCCTCTGCTACTGCTGCTATTGATGCCTCCTCCCGTGCTTGTGAGGCAGCGACCGAAAAAGTCGATAAACTATTCCACGACGCTTCCATCCTGCTGCAGTCTATGCAGGAAAGCGCCGAAGCCAACAAAACAACACTGGAACCTCTTGTTAATCAATTGGCCCAGTTTGTGAAGACGGAGTTATCCTCGTTCGCTACCCTAAGACAACACCTTAGCGACGACAACTCGGCACTCCGTGCCTCCATTGACGCCCGCTTGGCAAAGCTACAAGAGGATCTTGCGGCTGAAAACAAATTGATGGACGTCCTAGCGAGTAAGACCACTGCCCTCAAGGTCAAGAGCACCCAACTTTCCAACTCCGAACAACAATTGGAGGCTCTTCGATCCGAAAGGGAAATAATCAAGACGTGTGTTTCGGATGTCCACGCGGCTCTATCCAACATCCTGGAAGCACACGATCCAATCCTGAACCACTCGGTGAGGCGTACCCTCGCTGAGAAACTCTCTCCGGCCATGGCTCTCTTAAGTAAAATTGAAGGCCTACCCAGTTTCGTGTCCATTCCGAAACAAGGGGGAGATGAGAAGACTGGATCGAAACCACCTCCTTCCTCAAAAGCAACTCACACAACCGAACCAACCCCAACTGGTCATGCCTCGGGTTCGGGTGTGAAGGACAAGGGCAAAAATATTGCAGAGGGAGGAGATGAAGATGAAGATGAAGAAGAAGACAAGGAGACTATTGCGGACATGTTGAAAAGAAAGAACAGTCGCAATACTCATGACGATGTCAATCGTGTGGCACGTGAAGCTGAAGAAGCCGAACGTAAACAGAAAGAAGCCAACGATCTCCTTGAGAGCCGAAAGCTGCTCTTCCCTGCCTGGACCAGGGATCGACTGATAAAAGAGGCCATAGAGACTCCAAGCATACTGTGGCTCGAGCCGGTGATATCATTCGACTGCATCAACTCGGTCGATTCGCAATTTGATATGCCGCTGACTCGAAAGGCGTTCATCTTCCACGCCTTCTCCAACATTTACGAAGTCCCGCATCCGAACGATGAGCTTGACAGGGAGCTCATTGACTTTTATCTGGAGGCAGCTCGCCCTCAATTCCTTACATGGAGCGCCCAGAAGATTGTCAGTGTTCGGGTGATGAAGCCGTATGCCGTGGGGAGATTCACCAACGTCAAGTTCAAGCTTATCCGAGGATCTGCAAGAACTGCTCACATGATCTCTCTGGCGGATCTGCCCAATCTGAACCCTCACGATTGGATAGTCTTGTACAACATCTTGCTGACAAACGAAGCTGAATACAGTCCCATCTTGGACCATGTCAAAAGGATGCTGGCATGCTATATCATGGAGGTGGCCCTAATGGATCAGGAGGTTGCCACAGTGTTTAAGAAGAAACCGAAAGTCAAGCCTGTGGGATCGGCCAGTGATCTAAACACGATGAAAATGGGCAAGATAGATTCGAGGCGAAACTCTGTGATGTTCACCAGAGCCGAAGGACAGAAATGTCTGTTCGCGTTAGCTGACAAGCACCTCTACACCACTCCCTGCTTGGAACACGTCCTATCTATCATCAAGCGGTGTAAGGACAATTCGGCCGATGACATCAAATATTTTGAAGACATGATCAATTGGTACATCCGGTTTAGACAGACCATCCTTTCAATAACCAAGTGTCTGTTTAGTACCGTGAAGAAGAAGGTACCAGCTTCAGCCGCCGGCCCAAGTAAGAAGTGAAGGTCTCGCTCCAAATTGACGCAAAGGGGGAGATTGTTGGGCTGAAGTTCTATTTTGTATTGCGTCTTTTGGGCTCGTAGATTAGCCTTGTATTCACCGGTTTGGGCCTGTCCAACCGAGAGCCTTTTATGTATAGTATATAAGTTATCGCTTTCATGCATATTAGGTTAAGATTCAAGATTTCTGTTTTAGCGCTTCAGAGTTTTACGTATTTGCTCTCTTGTAATCTTCTAATCCTTTACAGTTGATGTTCTTAATCGAGCTCTTCTAAGGATTTTATTTAATCATTCAACACGTTTGATTCAAGCTGTTTGCTCTTAATATTGCGTTCTTCCTTGTTATTTACATTGTGTTCTTACAGTTTCACTTTCACACACTTGTTCAAGATCTAATCGATCTTTATAGTTTAAAAGCCATTGTGTTTTAAATCTCATCATCTTCCTGGATTACCACCAGATCGACAAGTGGAATTCCGTATTGACTTGTTGCCAGGAACAACGCCAATTGCGAAAGCACCTTATCGATTAGCACCGACGGAGATGAAGGAACTAATGATGCAACTTCAGGAGTTATTGGACAAAGGTTTCATTAGACCTAGTTCATCGCCCTGGGGAGCTCCGATGTTATTTGTAAAGAAGAAAGATGGAAGTATGAGAATGTGCATCGATTACAGAGAGCTGAACAAGGCAACAATAAAGAATAGATATCCGTTGCCGAGGATTGATGACCTGTTTGATCAATTGCAAGGTTCGAGTTATTTCTCGAAGATCGATCTTAGGTCAGGATATCATCAGCTGAAAGTAAGAGAGCAAGATATCGAGAAGACTGCATTCAGAACAAGATATGGACACTACGAGTTCTTGGTTATGTCATTTGGACTAACCAATGCTCCAGCAACGTTCATGGATTTGATGAATAGGGTTTGTAACCCGTTCCTTGATAAATCCGTGATAGTGTTCATAGACGACATTCTGATTTACTCGAAAAGCCAGGAGGAGCATGGCAGACACTTGCGAGAAGTGTTAGAAGTCTTGAAGAAGGAGAAGCTGTATGCTAAGTTCTCCAAATGTGATTTTTGGATTCGTGAAGTCCAATTCTTGGGTCACGTGGTCAACCAAGAAGGGATAATGGTTGATCCAGCGAAGATCGAAGCTGTGACGAAGTGGGAACAACCGAAAAGTCCCACGGAGATTCGAAGCTTTTTAGGATTAGCCGGATATTACCGAAGGTTTATCCAAGGCTTTTCTTCGATCGCTAGTCCATTGTCAGCTTTGACCCACAAAGGAGCTACTTATGCTTGGGGTGAGAAGCATCAGGAAGCATTTGAGAAGCTAAAGAAGAAGCTATGCGAGGCACCGATACTTTCTCTACCCGATGGAGTTGAAGACTTCGCTGTCTATAGCGATGCGTCTGGTGTTGGTTTGGGTTGTGTTTTGACCCAAAGAGAAAAGGTGATAGCATATGCGTCTCGACAGCTGAAAGAGCATGAAAAGAACTACCCGACTCATGATTTGGAGTTGGCAGCGGTAGTTTTCGCTCTGAAAATATGGAGGCATTACCTCTATGGCACGAAGTGCAAACTTTTCACTGATCATAAGAGTCTCCAATACCTCTTTAATCAGAAAGAATTGAATATGAGGCAACGACGCTGGCTAGAATTACTTAAAGACTATGACTGCGAGATACTTTACCACCCCGGTAAAGCTAATGTTGTTGCTGATGCTCTCAGTCGGAAAGTCAATCCCGAAAGGAAAAGGCCAAGAGCGTTGAGAATTGAAGTTGTCTCAACTATTTTGGAAAGTATAAAGAAAGCTCAGAGCGAAGCTTCTGAGAAGAATGACAGAAAGGAGGAACGTTTGGGCAAAACGTTGGTGTTCGGTGTAAACAGTCATGGACTGAAGGTGTTCCAAGATCGGATTTGGATACCTAAGACAGGTGGAGTCAGAGATCTTCTGATGGAAGAAGCTCACAAGACCATGTACTCGATTCATCCGGGTAGCACTAAAATGTATAGGGACCTGAAACCCTACTACTGGTGGCCGACGATGAAGCTTGATGTTGCAAAGTATGTGGCCGAGTGTGTGACTTGTGCGAGAGTCAAGACACAACATCAGAAACCGTACGGGAGTTTAGAACCTTTGCCTGTGCCTATGGGTAATTGGGAAGACATTGCTATGGATTTTGTCACTAAACTGCCCAGAACAAAGAATGGTCACGACATGATTTGGGTGGTCGTGGATCGATTCACTAAGAGTGCGCATTTCATAGCGGCCAGGGAGAAATGGTCTATGGAGAAGCTTGCGAATTCTTACGTGAAGGAAATTGTGAGGCTTCACGGTGTTCCGTTAACGATTGTGTCAGATCGTGATAGCCGTTTCACATCGAGGTTTTGGAAAAGTCTACAAGAGGAATTGGGTACCAAGTTGTGTTTAAGTACAGCTTACCATCCGCAGACTGATGGTCAGAGCGAACGAACGATACAAACACTTGAAGATATGCTGAGAGCATGTACTCTGGAATTCCTAGGTAATTGGGATGAACATTTACCGTTGGTAGAATTTTCCTATAATAATAGTTTCCACTCGAGCATTAAGATGGCACCTTACCAAGCTTTGTATGGACAGAAGTGTCGTACGCCGTCTTGTTGGCTTGAGGCTGGGGAAAAGCAGTTTATGGGACCGGAGTTGGTTCATCAAACTGCTGAAAAGTTGAAAATAATTAGGGAAAGAATGTTAGCGGCTCAGGATCGTCAAAAGAGCTATGCTGACAAAAAGCGAAGACCGATGACTTTTGAGGTTGGGGATTCGGTTTTGCTTAAAGTCTCGCCGTGGAAGGGACTTATAAGATTTGGTAAAAGGGGAAAGTTGAGTCCAAGGTTTATTGGACCGTTTAAAGTTCTTCAGAGGATTGGGAACCAAGCTTACAAGCTCGAACTACCAGAAGAACTGAATGGAATTCATAACACTTTTCATGTGTGTTATTTGAGGAAGTTCACGGGAGAAATTCCCGACATAATTCCAATTTCTGAATTGAGAATTGATGAGAACAAAAGGTTGATTGAAGAACCAGAGGCAATTGTTGACCGAAAGACTAAGAAATTGCGACGCAAGATGGTTGGGTTAGTGCTTGTCCGATGGAAACACACGAATGGGCCGAATCTCACCTGGGAGACGGAGAGTGACATGATGGGTCGCTATCCGCATTTGTTTGTTGATGTGTGATTCCGGGGACGGAATCACTCTAAGGTGGAGAGAATTGTAACGCCTGTGTTTCCGGGCTTGCCGTTTTTAGCAATATAATAGTCTAGGTTAACCTTTGTAACCCGTTTTGAAATAATAAGAATGTATTATTTGAGTATTATGTGTTTTGTGCTTAATTGCTTAATTATGTGGTTTGATTAATTAAGAATAAAAATAAGCGTCAAAATTTAAGTGTAAAATAAACTTAATATCCTTGGTTAATGTTGTAGTAGTCGAAACGAGGTTTCCGAATATATATAGAACGCCCAAATCTGACTTCGTATGAGGAAGTTATGATTTATCGAAGTTCCGACTTAGCGATATACAGCCTGTTTTACTCGATTTGAGATCGAGCGGTTGTTAGCCGAAGCAATCTAAATGAGAATCGAAGATCTCATTGTTGGTATCGAAGCGATAAAAAGTTAGGCGAGAACGGACATCAAACGAAGAAGTTATGAATTTATAACGAAAGTTTCTGTCGTGGCCTATTAAAAATAATTAATAAAAATAAAGTCAAAATTAGCCGACGGAGTCTAAACGAAAGTCGTAGAGCATGGTCTCACCTTCGCGTGGATATAAAGAACGTCGAAAACGGAGTTCGTATGAAGAAGTTATGAATTTCCGAAGTTTATTAATCATTTTGTATTTATTTTTAAATCAAAATCGGAGGTATTATCCGAAGCCGAGTCACCCGTCTGATCCAAGGTACGCCCCGCGTACGTGAGTACGCTATCGCGTACTCCGCATAGTGTCGACACTTCGGATGACGCATGCAGTGACGATTTCGGACGCGTACGCGCTGCGTACGCCTGTACGCCCCGCGTACTCCGAGGTTCCAGCCTCTATATAAAGGATCCGAAGGCAGCCTCATTTGTTGTTCAATTTCTTCTCTTCTCTCTAGTCTTTTGCATCGTTTTTCGTGCCGAAGCTACCCCGAAGCCCCGGTATCATACTCTAGCCCCGAGGCAAGTCCCGAGATCCCGAAGATCCCGAGAAGCGCGGTTCCCGAGTCGAAGCTCTGCCCGCGAGAAGTTTGATTTTCGAGGAGATCTTCCAGATCTGCTGTGGATTACTACTTCTATAAGCCGTAGTGCTGTCGGATCGTCTTCTGATCAAGTGAGTGTGTAGTTATTTCTTCTAATACAATAATACGAAGTATTTTATATAAAAATACGTGCTATGTGTATATATTTGGTTGTGTTATGTGTGAATGAGTATTCACTCTCTTCTATCTTATAGATCTGCTTATTTCTTTATGAGATATGTGTTATGTGTGTGTGCCTCATCTGTTATGTGACATATGTGTTGATTAAAGCATGCTATACAGGTTTTCTTTAAACTACGTATGAAAATATATATTTTTATCTACTAATATGTTGGGTAGAACATGGGTAGATAGTTGGTGTGTAATAAACAGATGAGAGGCCTCGATGTTGTTGTTGTTGTTGATCTAGTTATTCAGCGGAGTATGGATAACGACCACGGACTCTTTCTAGACAGTCCAGTGGAACGCTAGCAGGTTCATAACCTGTAGGTGTTGTGAACGATGTGCTCACCGGTGTACTCTATCCCCCTCATGGTTGCCTTTAGGATATCTATTGTTGAGGAAACCCCTTCGCAGTGATGTCCGTCCCGATGAAAATCCTAGATTAGGTCCCTTGAGATAGTTGTTTTAGGGACGTAAAGTGAGGATAACGGGAATGGGTAATCGGGATAGTGATTGGTTGGTGAAATTAAATATAACTTATTTATTGTGGGTTGAAAACCCTATATGCTCACCAGGCTCCCAAGCCTGACCCACTCAGTTTTATTTGTATTACAGGAAGTGGCACAAGGGCGTAAGATGGATGGATCATCTTGTTGTTTTGTTTACAAGTCTGTATATGTATATATTTGTTGAATGACTTGTAATGTTTATCGTTTATGCTTTATGGTCTGTATCGGAACATGACATCCCGAGTTTTGAGTATATAATGAAATGCATCTCTTGATGAAATGCTTTGATAAATATTATTTTATCATGTTTTGTTTTGGGAACAAATTCCGCAACTCTTTCAAATCAAAAGGATTTACTCTGAAAATATTTAAAAGCATAAATGAAAATCGGTCTTTTCTGGCCGAGATTTTGGGGATGTCACAAGAAGTCAAAACATGCAAAGTGAAACACAATAATAATTGAATCCAATATGGTATCAACCCTTTGAACATAAATAAAACACCTTTTATTTATCACCATATGATTACACATTATTCATTGTATACTGTTTCAGCTATCAACTTTATTCTTGAATTTAAAACAATAGTTGTCCCATGCTCCAAGCATGTACACTATGTTTTTCTAAACACTAGTCATGCCATACACCAAGTATGCATACTATGTTTGTCTATGATCTTTACTTTGTGAACTAGATCAATTGAACATAACTTCAATGATTCTCTTTTCACACTCCCAAATCCTTACTGCAAATGCAAGAATTCCAAATTCATGCCATTTACTGAAATCTGTTAGATTCTAAACTTATATGCATTGATCTTCTTGTAATGATTATGCACAAAGTCAGAAAAACTTGACAACAATCATTACAGAGCATTCCAAAGGAGATCAGCTCCTTAGAAACATCCTTCTTGCATTAAGTTTCCTAATCTTAAACAGATTGAAAAATTTTAACTTTGAAACATTTCCAGATTCCATTTTGACTATCACTTCTGAACAAGAGTTGCCTCCTTACAGATTATGTCAATATGGTCCTTCCAGAATTATCACTATACTTCCAACTGTCCTTGAGCAACCAATCTTTGGTAAACCTTAGATTGTCCTCGACAATTGTTTAATCCTTTTAGTCATATCCAGTTCTAAACCTTTTCCCTTCTTAATGCCCCAGGCATTTGGAAAATTTTAGAAAGGATGAATATAGCACATGTAATCGATCCTATATCCGAAGCATATGGGACACGATTCATGATGTCTCACATAAAGACAAAACCAGTCTTTTGCTATAACATTTCCATTTCAATTTGCCAAGTTCTCATAACTCAAATTATGAAAAGGGATGCCGTAATCATAATCGAATTTAAGAACGCAAATAATGGACTCATCTACAAAATTTCCTTATGTTGAGTCATTCCAACATGAAATTCATATATATATATCCTTGACTAAATGATTAAATCCTCACGATCTAAGCTTATAGATTTGAGATGAAGTATAATTTCCTCTCCCTTAATTATAGCAAAACAACTCTTTCCCAATTGAAACTTTTGTTTTCTATAATTAACATTGCTAACTTGCAATACTTATCATAATTACCATGCTCCCACTAACATGATGATTACTAGCATAACACTTATGCTCCCACTAGCTTTGACATGTACTCAGAAATCAGCTGACTTTCTTACCAAAGTTCATATTTCTGATACTAGATTGTTTTGATAAGACTTTATCAAAATCATACACCTTCCCTTAGATAGCACACTTGTGTGTCTAAACAATTATGAAGAGGGATGCTGTAATCATAATGGTTAGACCTTTTTGCCACTTCTCACAAGTCCATGTTAGTGTGCCGGTAAACCACACATGCTCCACTAACGACTTTGAGAATGCAAATATCACAATTGCTATCTAGATAAAATCTACTTAGTGAAAGAGTTTCCTCACCATCATTTTTCATGAATCCGAGAGAAACCATATGACACTTAGATTTAATGGTGTATGTGTTCTTATCCATGTGAATTGTCAAAACCATAGTCACAAGACAAGGATAATGACAAATCCAAACTCATATGGATTTAACGCAATCTTAATTTCTTGCCACCTGGCAGCTCAAGGGCCTGCCATTGCTTCCAAGTTGTTGTGCAACACATTGACCTATAAGACTCACTTGTCAAACATCCAAGAGATAGTGTGGATTCTAATCAAGATAAACACTTCACACAATCGGCCTTAGTTGGTCTTTGTTTTATCCAAAACATCACAACTTACCAATTTCAAATGTACAAGAGTAGAAAACTTTTACTCTTACATTTGACTTGTGTTTTTAAACCTTCTCTAAGACATGTCACTCAAGTTACAATCTTGGAGTATGACTCTAAGAACGAAGTATGACTCATCTTCTTGATTTAACCACTTCAACAATTCAAGTTCCTCTTCTTAGTCATAAGAATGCACTAAGATTTTCCTTAGAGAACTAATTTTTGATATGGTTTCTTAATCATTAAGATGATCACAAAACTGATTCTAAAGTACTCTCCCATCTTTTCAGATTTGAGAAACTTCTATCCTTCTGCCAAATTTGATTCTTCTTATTCGCTCTGCCATACATTGGAACCTTTTCCAATGTCTCAGAGTTACACTTAAGCTTGTAAGTATAATCATATTTACTGAGCTTTAGTAAACTATGACGAATAGTCTTATCAATCTTTTGTGGTGGACTTGACCAGTGCACAAGAATGTGTACTCGATCCCTTAGTGAACAAGTAATTAGTCTTAATTTTCCAATACTTGAAAGTTCTCATTCATCATGCTATACAACTTGCATGATTCCAAGTTCCGGTCCAATTGAAACTTGGGTGATGGAAATCTTTCCTTATTTGGTAAATTTAGACATTACCACAAATGAGAGAATCAATTTCATATTTCCACTCTTGCTATTAATGGAATCATATAAGCAACAATTTTTCCTTAAATGCCATTGTAAGGATATTTTAAAATAAATAAAATCAAAAAATTTTCTTTTATTTTAAAACTTTGCGGAAAAACTTATCCTTACAATCCATATGAAACTTGTTGTTATCTATTCCTAAGCAATATCTCATAACTCCTAAGAAGTAGCTCAAGAATCCGATCTTCAAACTATGCGATAGAAATCCATCTACGCCATCAGATTCAGCATGTTCTTTCTTTAAGTTTCTTCACTTTTCTTTGATTCTTAAAACATCACCATGTGACCCAGTCACATCATGTATCAAGAATCTCAGATTAGAAACTTAGCAGAGTTAGATAGTGGACTTTACCTGAAGTAGAGTCAAACTTATTGACTTCAACATCCTTAGGTAAATTTGGCAGATTCGTAACCAATGTCCCTTCCTTTGGCAATATAAACATATTGACCCTTTGATAATGGTACACGGGACTATCACAGACTTAGCTTTTCTCTTTACCATTTGGTCAACCGAGTTGACTATGGCCGATCCCTTTCCATTGGGAAGAGAATGCTTTACTAGATATCCAATGTCATCATTGTCAATGTCCATAAAGTTTTAGGAAGTTGATCTTATCAAAAATCATTAAGGGTCTTGTCATAGTCTATTTCATAGGTGTTCCAAAGGAACTCACTGTGTGACTTAGAAAGTGATTGAACCACCAACTTTCTCAAGACTTTGACACCCAACTCTCCCGGCTTATCAATATGTGACTACATCTCCAAGATGTGATCACACCTAGAACTTGCCTTGCCAATAGGGCCTGAGTGACCTTAAACTTTTCAAGAACTTGTGGGTTTGGGAGAATAATTGGAGGAGGTGAAAGAAGTATGATTTCCATGGGACATCATCTTCATTTAGGAAAGCTTGTTTCAAGAGATTTGGGAAGATCATAAATGTCTAAACCAGACATCTTTTGGGAGACATTCAAGATATTTGATCTTAAGTCCTTAATATGACACCCAATATGAAATATTAAGGCTAGGACCCAACAAACTATTTTATAACTTAGAAGAGGTATGCCGTAATCCAAGCTATAAAATATTTGAAGGTAGGTGAATGACGATTCACCAATTTCCACCAAGATAAACGAAATGTATTATTAGGTTTTAATTGGTTTTGAAACTCCTAGATCTTTGAGATTCATTGAACTGTTTAAAGGCATGTTTCAATCTCGAGTGTGCCCTTCAAGTTTTGTGACTGGGATGCCGAGGATCACAAAACAAGGTGTGAAGTAACCATGCAAATCACTTGGTACCCTTAATAAATTACCCCTCAATCGATGTGCCGGTAAACCACACACGCTCCATCGATACTATGATAAACATTAAGTTACCCTTTGCCTACCTTGTTAAATACGTGTTAGTGTGCCGGTTAACCACACACGCTCCACTAACTGACTTAAACAAAGTGCAAAGTGTAATTTCATGGATTAGCACCTTATTCACATTTTTCCTAAGTAACTAAGATTGGGTATTATTAAGAGTTTAGTTACTTAGTATTTATCATTAATACTTTTAATGAAGGGAGAATTATAGTCTTGTCAAACCCGTTCGGCTAACGACCCTCCACCGGTCAAGCAAGCGGTGGGTGAGAGTGGACACCCATTAAGTTGCCATTTTATAGGCAACAACCTTATACCCACCTTATAGACTGGCTTCGTGAATGAGGCGTACTAGCGGTAAGACTGACTTTACTCTTATACATATATATATTATTAACTTATAATATTATAAAGTATAAGGGTTGAATTTTAACTTTTAAAATTCTAAGGGCTAACTTGGAATTAAAGTATTCATAAGAGAAAACTTTACAAATTCCAAAACTTGAGGGCAAGTTTTGAAACTATTCAAAACTAATTAATTCCATAACTTATGTGTTTAAAGTAGTTTTAATCCAAAAACTCTTCAAGTTCCATAACTTGAGGACACGTTATGGAAGACTTTAAACTAATAAAAGAATTACTTTTCTTTATTTTATAACTTATGAAATTAATTAAGGTTACACTTTATTTATTTATTTATTAATGAAGTGACTCTTGAACCTCCATAACTTAAGGACAAGACTCTTCATCTTTTGTAACCATTGCCAACTTTTATGAGTTTTATGAAACTTAAATGTGACTTTTCATATAACTTGAGGACAAGTTACAAAAACACATTTTAGAATCAACTCTTAGATTAATTTGGAATGAAAACAACTATTTCACTCAACTTTTCATTAATCTTAGCAACTCATAAGAACAAGATAATTCAAATCAAACTTTTCCATGTAATTAGAGTAACACTTTAAACTAATACAAAACATGAATCTATTGACAATTATCTTTAAAAATGGATTAGCATGAACATTACCACATCAAAAAACAAGTTTATAAGTTCAAAAATAACTTAGGGTAATGTTCCTAGTCCATTTCTAGCCAAAAACCTCGAAAATATGATGTCTGGGAGTCCAACTCGTCGAGTGCATGAACCAACTCGGCGAGTTGGATCGAATTGACCACATTTTAGGCATGGACTCGCCGAGTCTGATGATCAGACAGCAACAAATTCGTTTTTTTCAGCTTCTATTGCAGGTATAACAAGAAAACAAGCCTAATCTCTGATACCACTGTTGGGTTTTGAGCATTCTAACACTCCTATGGTGTACATGCAACCCTATAAACCTTGGATCTATGTTTTCTCTATAATACATGCAAATAAGAACTTTCCAAGGCTTTAATCCTAACTAGCATATTATGATGTTCTTAATCTACAAAGTACTAGTTAGAAGACATACCTTTTGATGTAGCTTGATGTCTTCAAGCTTTAAGAACTTAGCCCCAATAGTGTGGAAGCCTCAAGTGGAATCACAAATCACGAAGACACCTTGGAAGACTTTAGAGAATATGAATACTTGGTTCTCTCTTAGTGAAATCGGCTAGCCCTCTTAGTTTATCCACACTAGTGCCAATTTCACCAACCAAGGACATCTTTATATAGTGTGGAGGGTTAGGGTTAAACCCTAATACCCATGACCTTTCATTTCCTAGGATCCATGGGTTAAACACTCCATGGACTATCCATGAAAGCTTAGCCCAACCTAAATGAACTTGGCCCATTCCATATAAGAGTCCATATTTAATTAGTTCCTTTTGATCACTTAATTAATTATAAATTAATTCTTGATCAATACTAATTAAATAATATGATTCCATATTAATATATTAGAACTTATAATATATTAATATTAATCATAAACATACTATTCTCAAAAGATTATCCATGTAAATTGTGTCGGTGAAGTGCAACCCAAATGGACCATGCCGGGTCGGGTCAAGTACATACCAAATATAGTTATGGACTTAGACATTAATCCAACAGGTTCAACAAGAGTTTCCTCCTCAGGTTGATTGCTAGGGTTTTAGGTTCCTACACCACTTGTCTCTCGAATTTCTTCAAGGTCAATTTGCCTCTCACTGTTTCCTTGGCTTATGAACCCTCTTTCGCGAAAGACACCTCTCCTTGCTACAAATACCACATTATCACTGGGTTTGTAGAAGAGGTAACCAAAGGATTTATGTGGGTAGCCGATGAAAATACACCTCTCACTTCGAGGTTCGAGCTTATTGTGAGTCTTGCGCCTCACGAAAGCCTCGCAACCCCAAATTTTGATGTGATCTAGATTGGGAACTTTTACAGTCCACGTCTCGTAAGGTGTTTTGGCAACCTTCTTTGTAGGGACTAGATGAAGGATATGGGCGACAGTCTCTAAGGCATACCCCCAAAATGAGATTGGTAGCGAAGCTCGACTCATCATGGAACGAACCATGTCCAACAAGGTCCGATTACGCCTTGAAACCACACCATTCAACTGTGGTGTCCTGGGAGGTGTCAATTGTGAGACAATCCCACATTCCTTAAGATAGTCAAGGAACTCTGTACTAAGATACTCACTACCTCGATCGAATTGAAGCATCTTAATGTTCCCGCCCAACTGATTCTCCACTTCCTGTTTAAACTCTTTGAACTTTTCAAATGTTTATGACTTATGCTTGATTAAGTAGACATATCCATATCTACTATAATCATCAGTAAAACTCACATAGAAGCGGTTAGCATCCCTTGTGTCGGTTCTAAAGGGTCCACACACACATATGTGTGTACAAGATCCAACAAACCTTCACCCCTAACACAAGTACCAGTGAAGGGCGACTTTGTTATTTTTCTAAGTAATCAAGATTCACAACTATCATCTGACTTTAGGTCAAATGACTCCACAAATCCATCCTTTTGGAGATGGCCTATGCATTTCTGGCTCACATCTCCAAGACGAAAATTCCATAATGATGCTTTATCCATGCTAGTGGAAGAATCAATACACAACACATTATTTCCTAGGTTATCTACAACCGACACAGTTTCATATACACCATCACAAGGTAATGCTTTAAAATAAAGAACATTATTAAAGAAAGCATTAATACCACCACATTCATTATCAAACGAAAAGGTAAAACCTTGTTTGTACAATCCATGAAAGGAAATAATATTTCTCGCCATTTTAGACGAGTAACAACATTTATTCAAATCTAACACTAACCCACTACTTAGTAACAAACAATAAACTCTAATCTTGGTGACAGGTGAAGCTTTCCTATTCCCCATGATCAAGTTTATCTTCCCATGCTCCACATTCTCACTTCTTCTTAGTCAATGCAAATCAGAACATATGTGAATACCACAACCTGTATCAAGGACCCAAGAACTAGAATGGGGTGAGTTATTAGAAAATATAGTGTAAATTCCTGCACGGTTGGGTTTCACTTTCCCATCCTTAACATCTTGCAGATACTTTGGGCATTTTCTCTTCTAGTGTGACTTTTCATGGCAATAGAAGCATTCAGCTTCTTTAGGGTTGGCAGAAGCAGTGACAGACCCTCTTTTGGTTCAACTCGAAGAGGATCCATCAAGGGACTTTCCCTTGGTACCCTTCGAAGGGCTCTTCCTCTTCTTCCCTTTACGTTGCCCGATTGCCAGGACAGGGGCTGCAGTAGGAGTAGGAGTGGTAACAACTGATTTACCTTTAAGACCACTTTCGGTGGTCTTCAAAAGTCCTTAAAGTTTTCTGAGTGTAACTTCCTCCTTGTTCATGTGATATGTCATCCGAAATTGATCATAACATGAAGGTAAGGAGTGCAAAATGATGTCAATTGCCAACTCCTCGGGGTTCACATTCAATTTCACCAAACGGTCCACATACCTTTGCATTTTCTGCATGTGGCCCGTGATAGGTTCACCATCCTTCATCCGGGCTGTTATCATGGAGGAGATGATGTCATACCCCTCTTGACAAGCACTTTGATGGTAGCAGTCCATCAAGTCCTGGTGCATCTTAAAAGGGTAATAATCCTCATAGGACTTTTGGATCTCGGCTGTCATCGTGGCCAACATGATACATGCCACTTTGGTGGCATCTCTCTCATGAGTCTGGTATTCAGCGATCTCCTCAGGAGTAGCAGACGAATCATCAAGTTCCTTAAGCTCCTTGTCGAGGACATATTCCTTGTCCTCGTAACGAGTGACCATCCTTATGTTCCAAATCCAATCCATAAAGTTGGAACCATCAAAGATGACTCTCCCACAAAGGTTCATGAGAGAGAAGGAGTCGGTAGGGTTTGAGCCAGGAGCAGCATTGTTGGAAGACATCTGAAAAGAAATAAGGACAAGTTTAGATCAAATATAAAGATAGTCCTTAATAAGACACCCAAATGTAATCTTAAGGCTCGGACCCAACACAATATTTTATAACTTAGAAGAGAGATGCCGTAATCCAAGCTATAAAATATTTGAAGGTAGGTGAATGACGATTCACCAATTTCCACCATGAAAAACGAAATAAATTATTTGGTTTTAATTGGTTTTGAAACTCCTGGATTCTTTTGAGATTCATTCAACTTTTCAATGGCATGTTTTAATCTCAAATGTGCCCTTCAAGTTTTGTGACTGGGATGCCGAGGATCACAGAACAAGGTGTGAATTAACCATGCAAATTACTTGGTACTCTTAATGTTTATCACCTAATCAATGTGCCGGTTAACCACACGCGCGCCACCGATTTATGATAAACCTTAAGCCACCCTTTGCCTACCTTGTTAAGTCCAGGTTAGTGTGCTGGTTAACCACACACGCTCTACTAACGACTTAAGCAAAGTGAAAAGTGTAATTTCATGGGATAGCACTGTTGGATAAGGTGTCTAAGTCTATAACTTATTTGGTACATACTTGACCCGACCCGCCATGGTCCATTTGGGTTGCACTTCACCTAAACTATTTATGGATAATTTTATGAGAGTTATACACATATGTTTATTAATATATTATAAGTTATAATATATTAATATGAAGTCATGTTATTTAATTAGTTTTAGTCTTAAATTAATTATGAATTAATTTAGAGATTAAAAGGAAGACTAATTAAATTGTGGGCTATTGTTTTATATGGTGTGGGCTAACACTCATTTTTTAACGGGCTAGGCTTATATGGAAGTCCATGGATGATCCATGGAGCTTTTAACCCATGGATCCTTGGAAAAGGAAAGGTCATGGGTTATTAGGGTTTCACCCTAACCATGCACACTATATAAGCATGATTATGTTGCATCAAATAGCCACTAGTGTGGTTTTGTGTGTGTGGCCGATTTTCTATGTGTGTATACACTCTCTCAAAGTTTTCCAAGTGTTTGTGGTGATTTGTGATTCCATTTGAGGCATTCACATTATTGGTGCTTGGCTCTCAAACTCCAAAGAATCAATCTGATCAAAAAGGTATGTAATCTCATCTAACTCTTTTATGTTTAAATGTTCCCCATGCCATGTTAGATAGGTTATGAACCTTGGAAAATTATTATTTTGCATGTATTTAGACAAACATAGATCCAAGGTTATTAGGGTTGCATGCACACTTAGGAAGTGTTAGATTGCTCAAAACCCAACAGTGGTATCAGAGCCTAGGCTTGCTTGTTTGATACTTGATGCAAAATAGTGAAAAAAAGTTGAAATTGTTGTTGTCTGGATGATGGACTCGCCGAGTCCATGGGGGGACTCGCCGAGTACAAGGCAAAATTTATCCTACTCGCCGAGTAGGTTCGTGCACTCGGCGAGTAGAATGATCAGAATGCAGAATTTCGACTTTTGCTGCTGGAAATGGACTAGAAACATTACCCTAAACTGTTTTGGTGTTTTAAAACTTGTTTTAGTTGGTGTAATGGTTGTTCTAATCCATTTACAATAGCATATATCAAAATTCCATGATTTTTATGTGTTCATATAATTCTTGAAATTTTGATGATCATGTTCATGTTCTTATGAATTTAGAAGATGATAGGAATTATTTGGTAAATTGTTTAGAATTAATTCTTGATCATTTATGTGTTTTAATGGAGTCCATAATTTGTCCTCAAGTTATGGATATCCAAAGGTTACTTTTCTTTAACACACACATTTAAACACATAAGTTACATGAAAATGAAGAGTCTTCATTTTTTATGAACCTTTAATTCATAAGTTATGAAATGAAAAGTTTTGGATAGTTACAAAACTTGCCCTCAAGTTTTGAAATTTGTAAAGTTTCACACACTTTAATAAAATTTAATTCCAACCCTTAGAGTTTTAATAGTTAAAATTCAACCCTTATACTATTTATAACATTAATGGTTAATTATTATATATGTATAAGAATAAGTCGTTCTACCGTTAGTAGGCTTCATTCACGAAGCCGGTCTATAAGGTGGGTATAAGGTTGTTGCCTATAAAGTGGCAGCTTAATGGGTGTCCACTCTCACCCACCGCTTGCTTGATCGGTGGAGGGTCGTTAGCCGAACGGGTAGGACAATGACTTTAAATCCTCATTAAAAGTATAATGATTATAATAAAGTAACTAAATATTTTTTATTTTTTATTTAATTCCCAATCTTAGTTACTTTAGGAAAAATGTGAATTTGGTGCTAGCCCATGGAATTCACACTTTGTACCTTACCAAGTCGTTGGTGGAGCGTGTGTGGTTAACCGGCACACTAACTTGGACTAGTAAGGATCACGAAGGGTGAATTAATGTTTGTCATAGATCAATGGAGCGTGTGTGGTTAACCGGCACATTGATTAGGTGATAATATTAAGGGTACCAAGTGAATTGGTATGGTTATTCACACCTTGTTTTGTGATCCTCGGCATCCCAGTCACAAAATTTGAGAGGGCACACTTATGATTGAAACATGCCATTGAAAAGTTCAATGAATCTCAGAAGATCTAGGAATTTCAAATCCAATTAAAACCTAATAAATTATTTCGTTTTTCATGGTGGAAATTGGTGAATCGTCATTCGCCTACCTTCAAATATTTTATAGCTTGGATTACGGCATCCCTCTTCCAAATTATAAAATATTGTGTTGGGTCCTAGCCTTAATATTTCATATTGGGTGTTATATTAAGGACTTTGAATCAACTCACTTGATTTTCTCCCATTATAGATGTCTGGTTCAGACAACTATGATCTTCCCAAATCTCTTGAAGATGGTGTCCCTCAACATCATGCTCGCATGCTTAAGCAACAACCACACGCACTTAATGAACAATTCACAGTAGAAATGGCCAATGGGAAAACTGAAAGTACTAATAGCATATACTTAGGTTGTCTTCTAACCTTAGATAACCATTCATTCCCAATTGACCTTATGCCGGTCTCAATAAAAAGTTTCGACGTTATTATCGGCATGGATTGGTTAAGTCTTCATCGCGCCGACATCATGTGCTACGAGAAAGCAGTCCGACTAAACCTCCCGTCTAACGAAACTCTTATAGTCTACGGCGACAAACCTGGTGCGAATCTTCGTATAATTTCTTGTATTCAGGCTCAGAAATATCTGCGCAAAGAATACCACGCATTTTTTGCTCACGTCGTCGACACGAATCTAGAAACGAAAGAACTAAAGAACCTCCCAGTAGTGAGCGACTTCCCCGACATTTTCCCAGAAGAACTACCCGGGTTACCTCCGCAACGACAAGTCGAGTTCAGAATAGACTTAGTCCCAGGAGCTACCCCAGTAGCCAAGTCGCCCTACCGTTTAGCACCAGCCGAGATGCAAGAACTCTCTGGTCAACTTAACGAACTGCTCAGCAAGGGCTTTATAAGACCAAGTTTCTCACCTTGGGGAGCACCGGTCTTGTTCGTTAAGAAGAAAGACGGATCATTCCGTATGTGTATTGACTATAGAGAACTCAACAAATTGACAATAAAGAATCGTTACCCTCTGCCACGCATAGATGATCTATTCGATCAACTGCAAGGGGCGAACTATTTTTCCAAAATTGATCTGAGATCCGGATATCACCAGTTACGAGTGCTCGAGGAGGATGTGCCGAAGACAGCCTTCCGAACTCGTTACGGACACTACGAGTTCGTGGTGATGCCATTCGGATTGACCAATGCGCCCGCAGTCTTCATGGATCTGATGAATAGAGTATGCCGACCTTACTTAGATCAATTCGTCATCGTTTTCATTGATGACATCCTGATCTACTCCCGAAGTAAGAAGGAGCATGGTGATCATCTGCGACAAGTTCTAGAGACACTACGAAAAGAGAAACTTTATGAGAAGTTCTCGAAATGTGAATTTTGGATCCGAAGAGTCGAATTCTTAGGACACGTGGTTAGCGAGGAAGGAATCCACGTGGATCCTTCCAAAATAAAAGCCATTGAGAACTGGTCAGCACCAAAGACACCTACAGAAATTCGCCAATTTCTAGGTCTCGCTGGCTACTACCGCAGGTTCATTCAGAACTTCTCCCGAATAGCAAAGCCTCGTACGACCCTGACCCAGAAAGGTGTGGCCTTTGACTGGGAAGAGAAGCAAGAAAGAGCGTTCCAAACTCTCAAACGAGCCTTGTGCACCGCACCAATACTATCCCTTCCCGAAGGAATAGAAGACTTCGTTGTCTATTGCGATGCATCCAATCAAGGACTCGGATGTGTTCTGATGCAGCGAGGTAAGGTCATCGCCTATGCCTCGAGACAGTTGAAGACACATGAGGATAACTACACGACCCACGATCTTGAACTAGGAGCAGTGGTGTTTGCTCTGAAGATCTGGAGACATTACTTGTATGGAACAAAGAGCACTATCTTTACCGACCACAAGAGTTTACAACACATTTTCGATCAGAAGGAGCTCAACATGAGACAACGACGGTGGGTTGAGCTACTCAGTGATTACGAATGCGATATTCGTTATCATCCGGGTAAAGCCAACGTAGTGGCAGACGCCCTAAGTCGGAAAGAATATTCTGGTCGCAAGGTCAAGTCATTATCAATAACCATCCATTCACACCTGACTAAGCAAATTCAGGCGGCTCAGCTTGAGGCCATGAAACCTGAAAATGTGTCGAGTGAAGCTCTTAGGGGAATGGACAAGAACTTCGAAGCCAAGAGTGACGGAGCTTTATATTTCATGAACCGGATCTGGACACCGAAACACGGTGGTTTCCGAGACTTGGTCATGACCGAGGCGCACAACACTCGGTATTCCGTCCACCCAGGTTCAGATAAGATGTATCTGGATCTGAAAAAGCTATACTGGTGGCCTAATATGAAAGCAGAGATTGCTACTTTCGTAAGTAAATGCCTTACTTGCGCAAAGGTTAAGGTCGAGTATCAGAAGCCCTCTGGCTTACTGCAACAACCAGAGATCCCAGAGTGGAAGTGGGAGCGGATCACTATGGATTTCATAACCAAGTTACCCAAGACGACGGGTGGACTTGACACCATATGGGTCATCGTTGATAGGTTGACCAAGTCTGCACACTTCCTGCCTATCAGAGAAACCGACAAGATGGAGAAACTTACGAGAACATACATTAGAGAAATTGTACGGTTGCATGGTGTACCTATTTCCATTATCTCCGATAGAGATAGTAGGTTCACTTCAAGATTTTGGCAATCCCTACAAAGTTCCCTGGGAACAAGGCTGGATATGAGCACAGCCTACCATCCACAGACCGACGGACAGAGTGAGAGAACCATTCAAACACTGGAAGATATGTTGCGAGCCTGTGTGATTGATTTTGGGAAAGCATGGGATACTCATTTACCCCTTGTCGAATTTTCCTATAATAACAGTTATCACACGAGCATCAAGGCTGCTCCATTCGAAGCTCTCTACGGCCGCAAGTGCAGATCCCCTCTGTGCTGGGCTGAGGTTGGCGATACCCAACTAGCGAGAGAGCAAGCTTCCGACAGTACTCTCACTGGTCCAGAAATCATTCGGGAAACGACAGAGAAAATCGTCCAAATCCGTGAACGATTGAAAGCCTCTAGAGACCGACAGAAGAGCTACGCCGATAAACGAAGAAAACCTTTGGAGTTTCAGGTGGGAGACCGAGTCCTTCTCAAAGTCTCACCCTGGAAAGGCTTGATACGCTTCGGCAAGCGTGGGAAGCTTAATCCGAGGTACATAGGGCCTTTCGAGATTCTTGCCAGAGTCGGCCCCGTAGCTTACAAACTTGATCTACCTGACACACTGCGTAACGTACATTCTACATTCCACGTATCTAACTTGAAAAAGTGTCTGTCTGACGAGACTCTCGTAATCCCACTCGACGAGATCGAGATCAACGAGAGCCTCAACTTCGTGGAAGAACCTGTAGAGGTCCTGGACCGTGAGGTCAAGCAGACGAAACAAAGCCGTATCCCTATCGTGAAGGTTCGCTGGAACGCTAAGCGAGGACCGGAATTCACTTGGGAACGCGAGGATCAGATGAAGTTGAAATACCCTCATCTTTTCGCTTAATTATTTGTAACTTTTATCTGCTTAGATTCTAATTTCGGGACGAAATTCCCTCTAACAGGGGGATGATGTGACAACCCGAAATTTCCATTTGTTGCGAACATCATCTATTCAATAGAAGCTAGTTCAGTCTCAGTGATTTTCAAGCTTTTCCGAACAAGTCTGTGTACATTAGGGTTTATGTTTTAGATGATATCAGGAGAGTGGATACTCCTGGTTTTGTGAAACTTGGGCATTTCAAGTTTCATACTGTTACAGTCCAACATCAGGAATGAAAATATTTTCTGTCAAAATATTCCAGGACTATAAATAGTTTTCTGAATTAAATTAATTCATTATTCACAATTCCAAATAGAGAAAAGCCATATTCTCTCTGACGGATCTTCGGGTTTTCATCCCAGATTGTGAGTCTACTTTTCTATATGCGTTTCAATACTTGTTTAATGCATATTAACAACAATTACTTGTCTAGATATCAAGATCCGGGAGTTTACCGCCCAAGAACGTTCTTGGGGAGTAAACTCCAAAATGAAACTTTAATGCTTTCTAGACCCATCCACATGTTAGGGGACTTATCAAGGACATTGTGTATGATCTTTATAGCCTAGAAATCATCCAAGAAACACAAGTTCTTAGAGTTTACGGCCAAGGAACTACCTTGGGCCGTAAACCCCTTTTAAAGGGCAATTAGTGCCCTAAAACTTCCCCAAATGCTTAAGGACTTACACCCTCAATTACTTGTGCTTATTTAAGACATCTAAACCCATAAAAATCATAAGTTTCTAGGAGTTTACGACCAAGAACTTCTCTTGGGCCGTAAACCCCTTTTTGTGGGACAAAAATCATTCCAAGCACACCTAAGGCCTTTAGACAAATTTCCTTGCACCCTTGGGACTAGAATGAGGAGTAGAATACATAGAAATCACTCCTTGAAAGGAGTTTATGGCCAAGGAACATGACTTGGGCCGTAAACTCCAAGTGAAGGCACCAAAGTGTGCCTCTTGCCCCCATTAGCCTTAGATAAATTCATGGAAGAAATCCTTGATGTTTAAGAGCCTCAAAACAATTAAATCCCTAGAGTTTACGGCCGTAAACTCTAAGGTGAAGGACCTTAGGCCGTAAACTCCTATATGGGGTGTTCTAAAGCCTTAAACTAATTCATGTGTTATTCCAACAAAGATAGGAGTGTTCTAGATGCAAGATAACACCACAAAACACCCAAAAACACCATTTGAGGAGTTCACGGCCATAAACCCATGAGTTTACGGCCGTAAACTCCAAGGTGTGGGGTTTGTTGGATGGTGAACTCCTATACAAGGCCCTTTGATGATTCAAACCCTTTTGCCTTGTCCCGTAGCAACTTAGATGCAACCATTTGGACCCTAAACACTCACAAAAGTGTTTAAATGTTTTCTAAAGTGTCTTAACTTATTTATTTAAGTTATTATTTGTCTAATTAGTTATATATACGTTTATTATATGATAACTAGGCTCGTGCGTGTAAACCAGTCTCCGTTTGTCACCTAGCACGGTAGCCGACACTGCAATTCAGACAACTCGCCACAAGTGAGTTCATACCCCCTTGAATCAACCTTTGAAATGATTTTAAGTGTTTTAAATACTTTATGGGGGGGGGATACAAGTCAAATACTTATAAGTTATTACTTCAATCACATGTGATTGTGTTTAATCACATGTGATTAATAGCTAAGCAAACAACGATTTTCACACTGTTCAAACTGTTTTTCAAACTACTTCACTTTGAAATGTTTTACAAACTATTTTACTATCCAAACTTACTTATAGACTGTGATTTAAACAAATGCTTCTTTTACTTAAACTATTTTACCAACGTATGCCTTCAAAATGATTTATAGATCGACATCAAGTCAATCATCTCTGGAAATTATAATTATGCTTCAAAATGTTTTATGAAAACTTATTTATGCTTTATATATACAATTGCATGCCCATATATGTATAGATATATAAATAATGTTCAAAAGGCTTAGGAATGCCATCCGCCCTATTTCCTTTTCCTCGATTTGGATGTGGTCTGGTGGGATTTCGGGTGACCATCCGAAGGTCATTTCCATATTACTTATATATCATATATACATGTATAGACATAAAAGTACTTCCATATTCATATTTATCAGTACATCATTAGCTGGTTACCATCGGGGTAACGCAGGATCAATACATATACAGATATACTAGAAACAATACATATACAGATATACTAGAAACAATACATATACAGATATACGAGAAACAATACATATACAGATATACTAGAAACAATACATATACAGATATACTAGAAACAATACATATACAGATATACTAGAAACAATACATATACAGATATACTAGAAACAATACATATACAGATATACGAGAAATAATACATATACAGATATACGAGAAGCAATACATATACAGTTATACGAGAAACAATACATATACATAAATACGTAATAATTGTGATCCACTGTATCGGGCATGCCTTAAATGTCGTGGCCCGAGTTGTAGCCAGAATTCTCCTGGAGGGAGAGCGTGAGTTTGCGTATAGATCTATACTGGATTGACTATCCTACACCTTGCTGCTAGCTACAGCCGGACCTGCAGGTCTGTGGGTGCCAAACGTCATTTCTTATTACGACCGTTCATTATGTCGTTGATTTCCAGTCAATAGCATGGTGCAATTTATCACATTATGCCTTAATATAAATCCGGTTTAAGGTAGTAGTATTTAGTACAACAGTAGTCTTATTATACAAAGCTACAGTACTACAATGATTTACCCATTACATATTTTAGTGATAATCTCACTTAAGCATTAGTGTACAAACTATATTTTAACAAATGATAGTTATACTTGGGTAATTACATACTTTTACAACAGACAAGTTTACAAAACAGTTTAGCCTTGGTAGAAGGTTACTTTTATAGAAAATATAGGATTTTCTGAGAGATTCAAACTTTTACAAACACTTTCAAACATTTGCTTACATTTTTTTTACAAACTTATACATTGAGACAGGTTCAAACATTTTTACAAGAAACATTGACACTAAAATACTTATGAACTCACCAGCTTAATGCTGATAAACTCTTTCAAAATAACTTGTATTCTCAGGTCATCAGTAGACAGGTACCGAGGCCAGCTTTTGAGAAGATGGAGTGCATTCAAGACTCATCTCATATTATTTTGTGTTTCATTATTTTGGTGTCTATAACTGTACAGAACACACTTGTATTAAAATTATACATTTAATGCAATGGATGATGTTGTTTGCTTATTTACATTTACTGTGTTGTGATACTATACATGACGTCCTCCGCCCCAGAACGTTTCCGCCGTTCTTGGTTTTGGGGTGTGACAGATTGGTATCAGAGCATTGTTTATAGTGAATCAAGTATATCAACCCATAAAAGATATACTAATCTGTAAACCCATAATGGGACTAAAACACTCTGACCAAGAGTCTATACTTTAAATAATAAAATATTTAATTAAGTATACTAGTCTACATTCATACTAAAATCAGTGTCACAATGACAAGAACAAAAGTATTACGATTGTTGAATATCACAAGTGAGCTCGGGGATGTATGGTCAGTCCTGGGAATGGCATAGCCTGATCAACTATGCTGGTCCTAGGAGTGATTAGAATATGCCCTAGAATGGTTGTGATATGTTAACAAGTCTAAAAACTTACCAACAATACCACAAGAAGATCAGTAGAACTTAACCTTAAAAATACTATAGGAGTATTTTGTGCTATTAGTTACACGTATACTATGTTTTTATACCTCTCTTCTCGCGTAGATCTAAATGGCTGGATTCCATCATGGCGACCCATACTTTCCCGATGAAGGCAATGCCGGGTGGATCGATGAAGAGCCTGAAGATGATCATCCAATCCCTTTGGATGATCACTTCGCAGAAGGTTTTTCAGATGGATCTGACTCCGAGCCTGAAGTCAACAACCTACCGCTAGTAGGTCAAGCCCCGAACAACAATCCTCGACCAGCGTTTCCAGGTCCTACTCCCATGTGGGCAAACAATCTGAATCGCTGGAGTGATGAGCAGGGTCAGCCCTTACCATACTTTGGGGACCGAACCTTTTACAATGTTAGCGATGGTGGCTCTGCTGATAGAGCTCTGCCGGTAATCATCCGCAGAATAGCTTGTAATGTCGAGCAAGGTCGAGCAGCCATCGACCGGGTCATGGAGATTGATGTCAATTCAGGCGTCAATACAGTCCGCATTCGTCGTCTCGAAGAAGACATGGAACAGACCCGGAGAACCAACGAAACTCTACAACAACAGCTGGCTGCCTCCCGAGCTGAGGTCGTGGAACTTAGAGCTCGTCAGAGAGCTCAGGACCGACACCTTCAAGAGGTGTTTCGCCAAGTTTCCGACCTCAGGGATCGCCCGAGGAATTCCCATCGCCATTAGATGATGTCTAGTACATCTCTGTCTTTTGATTTAGGGATAGCCTTGAATTTATGTGCACTAAGTGGCACTTGTCTGTAAAATATTCCTAACTTTCAGTACTCTAATTAGGAATCTAGGACTGTCAGTATTGTCCTTATGGTATGATGTAAGACCTACTGTTAGGTCGATTTTCCTTGAACTTATTGCATCAGTAATACCCGTACTATTGAAATCTATTGTGTGGGAAAAATTTGTACACTTGTGTATTCCTACTAATATTCCTTATTGTGATTTCAAACACTCATTCAAACGGTTGGGCTATGGTTATTTAGTCCATGGGTCACTCTCACTTTGCTTACAATTTGATTCTTAACATCCTTCTTGTTTTTATAAACTTATAGCTGAAGGATGCCTCCTCGCAAGTCTCCCAGAAATAGGAATAATCCTGTACCTCCACCGCCTCCACCCCCTGTGGTCATCGATACTGTAGCTCTGAATGCTGCCGTAGCTGCAGCAGTGGCAACTGCCATGGCTCAGTATCACTCATCCGATGCCAGCAGAGGTGGAACCCCTGTTGAATCTATCCCAGTTGAAATCCCTGTGCGCTCGAGGGAGTGCTCTTACAAGGATTTCACAAGCTGCAAGCCGAAGCCTTTCTATGGCACCAGCGGGGTCATTGCTCTCTCGCAATGGTTCGAGAAGACTGAATCAGTCTTCGAAATCTGTTCGTGCCCTGCAGCATTCAAGGTGAAATATGCCGCATGCACCTTCGAGGATAAAGCCCTAACGTGGTGGAACGGCCACGTCAAAGCCCTGACTCTCGTCGTGGCTAACGACATGGGCTGGGCAACGATGAAGGACCTCATGACTGAGGAGTACTGCCCTAGGGGCGAAGTCCAGAAGTTGGAACATGAACTCTGGAATCTAACAATGAAGGGCACCAACGTGATCGCTTACACTACCCGCTTTAGCGAACTGGTGGACCTATGCCCCAACATGGTTCCCACTGAAGGGAAAAAGATTGAGCGGTATGTATGGGGACTAGTGCCTCCGTACCAGGGGAATGTCTTAGCATCCAACCCTGCTACCTTCGACAGTGCCAAGCGATTGGCACAAAGACTTATTGACCATGGAGTCAAGACCCCTGCAACAACAACCACCCTAGCCATCCCGGAACCCTCTAAACCCGCTGGCAACAAGCGGAAGTTCTGGGACGAGAAGAAGAAGCAGCGTGCTTCAAAGAAACAGCAAATCGTAGCAGTACATGCTGCGGTATCCCCTACTGCTGTTACTGCTCCGGGGAAGCAGTATTCTGGAAGTTTGCCGAAGTGCAACAAATGCAACTTCCACCATAACGGCGCCTGTCGTGAAATGCAGTGTCCTAACTGCCACATAAAAGGACACACTGTCCGATTCTGTAAGTTCCCAGCGCAACCGATCTCCCAAGTTCCTGGCTCTGGCGTGAGCCCAACTTGCTATGGATGTGGCGAAACAGGCCACTTAAAAGGGACTGCCCTAAGGCGAGGAATGCTGGAGGAGCAGGGAGAGTACTAACAATAGGCCACGGGGAAGCAGTTGCTGACCCGACAGTGGTGACTGGTACGTTCCTCCTTGATAACTCCTATGCATGCATTATGTTCGATAGTGGAGCGGAGCGAAGCTTCGTAAACCACAAATTTGCTCGCATGCTTAAGCAACAACCACACGCACTTAATGAACAATTCACAGTAGAAATGGCCAATGGGAAAACTGAAAGTACTAATAGCATATACTTAGGTTGTCTTCTAACCTTAGATAACCATTCATTCCCAATTGACCTTATGCCGGTCTCAATAAAAAGTTTCGACGTTATTATCGGCATGGATTGGTTAAGTCTTCATCGCGCCGACATCATGTGCTACGAGAAAGCAGTCCGACTAAACCTCCCGTCTAACGAAACTCTTATAGTCTACGGCGACAAACCTGGTGTGAATCTTCGTATAATTTCTTGTATTCAGGCTCAGAAATATCTGCGCAAAGAATACCACGCATTTTTTGCTCACGTCGTCGACACGAATCTAGAAACGAAAGAACTAAAGAACCTCCCAGTAGTGAGCGACTTCCCCGACATTTTCCCAGAAGAACTACCCGGGTTACCTCCGCAACGACAAGTCGAGTTCAGAATAGACTTAGTCCCAGGAGCTACCCCAGTAGCCAAGTCGCCCTACCGTTTAGCACCAGCCGAGATGCAAGAACTCTCTGGTCAACTTAACGAACTGCTCAGCAAGGGCTTTATAAGACCAAGTTTCTCACCTTGGGGAGCACCGGTCTTGTTCGTTAAGAAGAAAGACGGATCATTCCGTATGTGTATTGACTACAGAGAACTCAACAAATTGACAATAAAGAATCGTTACCTTCTGCCACGCATAGATGATCTATTCGATCAACTGCAAGGGGCGAACTATTTTTCCAAAATTGATCTGAGATCCGGATATCACCAGTTACGAGTGCTCGAGGAGGATGTGCCGAAGACAGCCTTCCGAACTCGTTACGGACACTACGAGTTCGTGGTGATGCCATTCGGATTGACCAATGCGCCCGCAGTCTTCATGGATCTGATGAATAGAGTATGCCGACCTTACTTAGATCAATTCGTCATCGTTTTCATTGATGACATCCTGATCTACTCCCGAAGTAAGAAGGAGCATGGTGATCATCTGCGACAAGTTCTAGAGACACTATGAAAAGAGAAACTTTATGCGAAGTTCTTGAAATGTGAATTTTGGATCCGAAGAGTCGAATTCTTAGGACACGTGGTTAGCGAGGAAGGAATCCACGTGGATCCTTCCAAAATAAAAGCCATTGAGAACTGGTCAGCACCAAAGACACCTACAGAAATTCGCCAATTTCTAGGTCTCGCTGGCTACTACCGCAGGTTCATTCAGAACTTCTCCCGAATAGCAAAGCCTCTTACGACCCTGACCCAGAAAGGTGTGGCCTTTGACTGGGAAGAGAAGCAAGAAAGAGCGTTCCAAACTCTCAAACGAGCCTTGTGCACCGCACCAATACTATCCCTTCCCGAAGGAATAGAAGACTTCGTTGTCTATTGCGATGCATCCAATCAAGGACTCGGATGTGTTCTGATGCAGCGAGGTAAGGTCATCGCCTATGCCTCGAGACAGTTGAAGACACATGAGGTTAACTACACGACCCACGATCTTGAACTAGGAGCAGTGGTGTTTGCTCTGAAGATCTGGAGACATTACTTGTATGGAACAAAGAGCACTATCTTTACCGACCACAAGAGTTTACAACACATTTTCGATCAGAAGGAGCTCAACATGAGACAACGACGGTGGGTTGAGCTACTCAATGATTACGAATGCGATATTCGTTATCATCCGGGTAAAGCCAACGTAGTGGCAGACGCCCTAAGTCGGAAAGAATATTCTGGTCGCAAGGTCAAGTCATTATCAATAACCATCCATTCACACCTGACTAAGCAAATTCAGGCGGCTCAGCTTGAGGCCATGAAACCTGAAAATGTGTCGAGTGAAGCTCTTAGGGGAATGGACAAGAACTTCGAAGCCAAGAGTGACGGAGCTTTATATTTCATGAACCGGATCTGGACACCGAAACACGGTGGTTTCCGAGACTTGGTCATGACCGAGGCGCACAACACTCAGTATTCCGTCCACCCAGGTTCAGATAAGATGTATCTGGATCTGAAAAAGCTATACTGGTGGCCTAATATGAAAGCAGAGATTGCTACTTTCGTAAGTAAATGCCTTACTTGCGCAAAGGTTAAGGTCGAGTATCAGAAGCCCTCTGGTTTACTGCAACAACCAGAGATCCCAGAGTGGAAGTGGGAGCGGATCACTATGGATTTCATAACCAAGTTACCCAAGACGACAGGTGGACTTGACACCATATGGGTCATCGTTGATAGGTTGACCAAGTCTGCACACTTCCTGCCTATCAGAGAAACCGACAAGATGGAGAAACTTACGAGAACATACATTAGAGAAATTGTACGGTTGCATGGTGTACCTATTTCCATTATCTCCGATAGAGATAGTAGGTTCACTTCAAGATTTTGGCAATCCCTACAAAGTTCCCTGGGAACAAGGCTGGATATGAGCACAGCCTACCATCCACAGACCGACGGACAGAGTGAGAGAACCATTCAAACACTGGAAGATATGTTGCGAGCCTGTGTGATTGATTTTGGGAAAGCATGGGATACTCATTTACCCCTTGTCGAATTTTCCTATAATAACAGTTATCACACGAGCATCAAGGCTGCTCCATTCGAAGCTCTCTACGGCCGCAAGTGCAGATCCCCTCTGTGCTGGGCTGAGGTTGGCGATACCCAACTAGCGAGAGAGCAAGCTTCCGACAGTACTCTCACTGGTCCAGAAATCATTCGGGAAACGACAGAGAAAATCGTCCAAATCCGTGGACGATTGAAAGCCTCTAGAGACCGACAGAAGAGCTACGCCGATAAACGAAGAAAACCTTTGGAGTTTCAGGTGGGAGACCGAGTCCTTCTCAAAGTCTCACCCTGGAAAGGCTTGATACGCTTCGGCAAGCGTGGGAAGCTTAATCCGAGGTACATAGGGCCTTTCGAGATTCTTGCCAGAGTCGGCCCCGTAGCTTACAAACTTGATCTACCTGACACACTGCGTAACGTACATTCTACATTCCACGTATCTAACTTGAAAAAGTGTCTGTCTGACGAGACTCTCGTAATCCCACTCGACGAGATCGAGATCAACGAGAGCCTCAACTTCGTGGAAGAACCTGTAGAGGTCATGGACCGTGAGGTCAAGCAGACGAAACAAAGCCGTATCCCTATCGTGAAGGTTCGCTGGAACGCTAAGCGAGGACCGGAATTCACTTGGGAACGCGAGGATCAAATGAAGTTGAAATACCCTCATCTTTTCGCTTAATTATTTGTAACTTTTATCTGCTTAGATTCTAATTTCGGGACGAAATTCCCTCTAACAGGGGGATGATGTGACAACCCGAAATTTCCATTTGTTGCGAACATCATCTATTCAATAGAAGCTAGTTCAGTCTCAGTGATTTTCAAGCTTTTCCGAACAAGTCTGTGTACATTAGGGTTTATGTTTTAGATGATATCAGGAGAGTGGATACTCCTGGTTTTGTGAAACTTGGGCATTTCAAGTTTCATACTGTTACAGTCCAACATCAGGAATGAAAATATTTTCTGTCAAAATATTCCAGGACTATAAATAGTTTTCTGAATTAAATTAATTCATTATTCACAATTCCAAATAGAGAAAAGCCATATTCTCTCTGACGGATCTTCGGGTTTTCATCCCAGATTGTGAGTCTACTTTTGTATATGCGTTTCAATACTTGTTTAATGCATATTAACAACAATTACTTGTCTAGATATCAAGATCCGGGAGTTTACCGCCCAAGAACGTTCTTGGGGAGTAAACTCCAAAATGAAACTTTAATGCTTTCTAGACCCATCCACATGTTAGGGGACTTATCAAGGACATTGTGTATGATCTTTATAGCCTAGAAATCATCCAAGAAACACAAGTTCTTAGAGTTTACGGCCAAGGAACTACCTTGGGCCGTAAACCCCTTTTAAAGGGCAATTAGTGCCCTAAAACTTCCCCAAATGCTTAAGGACTTAAACCCTCAATTACTTGTGCTTATTTAAGACATCTAAACCCATAAAAATCATAAGTTTCTAGGAGTTTACGGCCAAGAACTTCTCTTGGGCCGTAAACCCCTTTTTGTGGGACAAAAATCATTCCAAGCACACCTAAGGCCTTTAGACAAATTTCCTTGCACCCTTGGGACTAGAATGGGGAGTAGAATACATAGAAATCACTCCTTGAAAGGAGTTTACGGCCAAGGAACATGACTTGGGCCGTAAACTCCAAGTGAAGGCACCAAAGTGTGCCTCTTGCCCCCATTAGCCTTAGATAAATTCATGGAAGAAATCCTTGATGTTTAAGAGCCTCAAAACAATTAAATCCCTAGAGTTTACGGCCGTAAACTCTAAGGTGAAGGACCTTAGGCCGTAAACTCCTATATGGGGTGTTCTAAAGCCTTAAACTAATTCATGTGTTATTCCAACAAAGATAGGAGTGTTCTAGATGCAAGATAACACCACAAAACACCCAAAAACACCATTTGAGGAGTTCACGGCCATAAACCCATGAGTTTACGGCCGTAAACTCCAAGGTGTGGGGTTTGTTGGATGGTGAACTCCTATACAAGGCCCTTTGATGATTCAAACCCTTTTGCCTTGTCCCGTAGCAACTTAGATGCAACCATTTGGACCCTAAACACTCACAAAAGTGTTTAAATGTTTTCTAAAGTGTCTTAACTTATTTATTTAAGTTATTATTTGTCTAATTAGTTATATATACGTTTATTATATGATAACTAGGCTCGTGCGTGTAAACCAGTCTCCGTTTGTCACCTAGCACGGTAGCCGACACTGCAATTCAGACAACTCGCCACAAGTGAGTTCATACCCCCTTGAATCAACCTTTGAAATGATTTTAAGTGTTTTAAATACTTTATGGGGGGGGGGGGGATACAAGTCAAATACTTATAAGTTATTACTTCAATCACATGTGATTGTGTTTAATCACATGTGATTAATAGCTAAGCAAACAACGATTTTCACACTGTTCAAACTGTTTTTCAAACTACTTCACTTTGAAATGTTTTACAAACTATTTTACTATCCAAACTTACTTATAGACTGTGATTTAAACAAATGCTTCTTTTACTTAAACTATTTTACCAACGTATGCCTTCAAAATGATTTATAGATCGACATCAAGTCAATCATCTCTGGAAATTATAATTATGCTTCAAAATGTTTTATGAAAACTTATTTATGCTTTATATATACAATTGCATGCCCATATATGTATAGATATATAAATAATGTTCAAAAGGCTTAGGAATGCCATCCGCCCTATTTCCTTTTCCTCGATTTGGATGTGGTCTGGTGGGATTTCGGGTGACCATCCGAAGGTCATTTCCATATTACTTATATATCATATATACATGTATAGACATAAAAGTACTTCCATATTCATATTTATCAGTACATCATTAGCTGGTTACCATCGGGGTAACGCAGGATCAATACATATACAGATATACTAGAAACAATACATATACAGATATACTAGAAACAATACATATACAGATATACGAGAAACAATACATATACAGATATACTAGAAACAATACATATACAGATATACTAGAAACAATACATATACAGATATACTAGAAACAATACATATACAGATATACTAGAAACAATACATATACAGATATACGAGAAATAATACATATACAGATATACGAGAAGCAATACATATACAGTTATACGAGAAACAATACATATACATAAATACGTAATAATTGTGATCCACTGTATCGGGCATGCCTTAAATGTCGTGGCCCGAGTTGTAGCCAGAATTCTCCTGGAGGGAGAGCGTGAGTTTGCGTATAGATTTATACTGGATTGACTATCCTACACCTTGCTGCTAGCTACAGCCGGACCTGCAGGTCTGTGGGTGCCAAACGTCATTTCTTATTACGACCGTTCATTATGTCGTTGATTTCCAGTCAATAGCATGGTGCAATTTATCACATTATGCCTTAATATAAATCCGGTTTAAGGTAGTAGTATTTAGTACAGCAGTAGTCTTATTATACAAAGCTACAGTACTACAATGATTTACCCATTACATATTTTAGTGATAATCTCACTTAAGCATTAGTGTACAAACTATATTTTAACAAATGATAGTTATACTTGGGTAATTACATACTTTTACAACAGACAAGTTTACAAAACAGTTTAGCCTTGGTAGAAGGTTACTTTTATAGAAAATATAGGATTTTCTGAGAGATTCAAACTTTTACAAACACTTTCAAACATTTGCTTACATTTTTTTTACAAACTTATACATTGAGACAGGTTCAAACATTTTTACAAGAAACATTGACACTAAAATACTTATGAACTCACCAGCTTAATGTTGATAAACTCTTTCAAAATAACTTGTATTCTCAGGTCATCAGTAGACAGGTACCGAGGCCAGCTTTTGAGAAGATGGAGTGCATTCAAGACTCATCTCATATTATTTTGTGTTTCATTATTTTGGTGTCTATAACTGTACAGAACACACTTGTATTAAAATTATACATTTAATGCAATGGATGATGTTGTTTGCTTATTTACATTTACTGTGTTGTGATACTATACATGACGTCCTCCGCCCCAGAACGTTTCCGCCGTTCTTGGTTTTGGGGTGTGACAAAGAACAACTTCCCAAGTCTTAAATGGACATTGACAATGGTAGCATTGGATATCTAGAAAAATATTTCGCTTCCCAATGGAAAGGGATCGGCTATAGTCAACTCGGTTGACCAAATGGTAAAGAGAAAGGCTATGTCTGAGATAGTCCCATGTTCCATTACCAAAGGGTCCATGTGTTTTGTTGCCAAAGGAGGGGCATTGGTTGCGAAGCTGCCCTATTCGCCTGAAAGGTCATAAGGTTGATCAAGTCAAGAGGTTTGACTCTACTTCGGGTAAAGTCCACTGTCTAACTCTATTAAGTTCCTATTTGGAGATTCTTATTACATAATGTGAATGGGTCACATGCTGATGTTTTTAAGAATCAAAGAAAAGATAGGAAGCTTAAAGTAAGTACATGTTGATTCTGATTGCAAAGGTGGGTTTTCGATCGCATGGTTCGGCAATCAGAATTTTGGGATGTTGCTTAAAAGTTATAATATATTGCTTATGAAAAGATAACAACAAGGTTTTCATGTGGATTGTAAGGATAAGTTTTTCCGCAAAGTTTTAAAATAAAAGAAAAAAAGGGGTTTTAATTTTATTTATTTAAAAAAAAAATATCCTTACAATGGCATCTGTGGAAAATTGTTGCTTATATGTTTCCAGTAATAGCAATATTGGAAAGTGGATTTGATTCTTTCATTTGTGGTAGTGTCTGAATTTACCGAATGAAAAAAGTTTTTCATCACCCAAGTTTCAATTGGACAGAAACTTGGAATCATACAAGTTGTATTGTATGATGAATGAGAATTTTCATCTTTGAAAATTAAGACTAATTCTTTGATCACATGTATATGTGAGTCAATTGAAGGACTAAGGAATTAGGTACACTGGGTGTGCGTTGGTCAAGGTCCACCACAAAGATTGATTTGTCATGATTTACTAAAGATTAGTAATATGATTATAATTATAAGGTTAAGTATAATTTTGTAACATTGAAAGGTTACAATGTATGACAAAACAAATGAGAAGAATCAAATTAGGCAAAAAGATAAGAGTTTCTCAAATCTGAAAGGATGGGAGAGTACTTTAGTATCGTATTTCATGATCATCTTAATGATTATGAAACCATATCACAAATTCATACTCTAAGGACGTCTTAGTGCATTGTTATGGCTAAGAAGAGAGGTCATGAATTGTTGGATTGGTTAAGATCGAGAAGATGAGTCATACTTCGTTCCAAAACAATTCTTAGAGTCATACTCCAAGATTATAACTTTGAGTGACATAAAGGAAGATTTATTAACACTAGTCAAATGTAAGAGTAAAACGTTTTCTACCCTTGTACATTTGAGATTGGTAAGTTGTGATGTCATACTTTGTTCCAAAAAAATTCTTAGAGTCATATTCCAAGATTGTAACATTGAGTGACATAAAGTAAGGTTTAAAACACTTATCAAATGTAGTGTAGAATGTTTCTACCTTGTACATTTGAGATTGGTAAGTTGTGATGTCTTGGATGAGACAAAGACTAACTAAGACCAATTGTGTGAAGTGTTAGTCTTGATAAGAATCCGCACTATCCCTTGAGTATTTGTTTTGTCAAGGAATGGTTCTTGACTGGGGAAACTTATATGTCAAGGGGACAGTGGGAGCCTTAAAGATCCTGAAAGAGTTTCAAGATTTAATCAAGAGTAAAACCTGTAATTTATCACTAGCACACGACTTAAGGTTTGCAACCTATCGTGTTGACATAATTATTATTTCTGTACCTACTTCAAATAAGTTGAATTTGCATGTGAGTTATCATAGTTCAACCTGGAAGCATTGGTGGGCCTTGTGCTACCAAGGTGACAAGAAACTAAAATTGAACAAGTTTAATCCATGTAAGGCTGAATTTGTCACTAACCTTATCTTGTGATTATGGTTTTGACAAATTCACATGGATAGGAACTCATACACTATAAAATCTAAGTGTCATAAGGTCTCTCTCCGATTCATGAAAATGATGGTGAGGAAACGCTTTCACTAAGTAGATTTTACGTAGATATCAATTGTGTTATTTGCATTTGCAAAAGTCGTTAGTGGAGCGCGTGTGGTTAACCGGCACACTAACATGGACTTGTGAGAAATGGCAAATGCCTAAGCAATTAAGACTATGATTATGGTATCCCTTTTCATAGTTCTTAAAATTGTTTAGACACACATGTGAGCTATCTAAGAAAGGGTGTATGAATCTAAATTTCAGAAGTCCCGCAAATTTCTGGAAATATGTCAGAGCTAGTGGGAGCATAAGTGTTATGCTGATAATCATCATGCTAGTGGGAGCATGATTATTACGTTTAGTGTTGCAAGTTAGCAATGTTAATTATAGAAAACAAAGTTTCAATTCGTGAAGTTGCAGGAGTTGAAAACTTGTTTTGCTATAATTAAGGGAGAGGAAATTATACTTCATTTTCATTCTAAAGCTTAGATTGAGATTTTAATCATCTTTAGTCAAGAATATATATATGAATTTTATGTTGGAATGGTTCAACTTGAAGAAATTCTATATATATTGCGTTTTCAAAATTCGATTATGATTACGGTATCCCTCTTCATAGTTAAATTTTGAAAACATGGCAAATAAAAAATATTGTAGCAAAAGACTTGTCTAGCATCATGTCTTTATGTCAAACATCATGAATCGTGTCCCATATGCTTCGGATATAGGATCGATTGCATGTGCTATAATATTCATCTTTTCTAAATTTTCCAAATGCTTAAGGCATTAAGAAGGCAAAAGTCTAGAACTGGATATGATGAAAGTGATTAAGCAATTGTCGAGGACAATCTGAGGTTCGCCAAAGATTGGTTGCTCAGGGAAAGTTGGAAGTATGATGTAAGTTGTCGGAAAGGACCATATTGACATATTCTGAAAAGAAGTAACTCTTGTTCGGAAGTGATAGTCAAAATGGGACTATGGAAATGTCTCCATAGGTGGAAGTTATTCAATCTATGTAAGATTAGAAAAACCTTAATGCAAGAAGGATGTTCAAAGCAATGTACTTTGAATATGAGACTTCCGTTCCATAGAAGTTGACCTTCTTTGGAATACTCTGTAATGACTGATGACAAGGTTTTGGTGACTTTGTGCATAATCATTACAAGAGGAACATTGCTTAAAAGTTTAAAATCTAACAGATTTTTGGTAAATGATAGGAATCGGGGATTCTCACATTTACAATAAGGATTTGGGATTGTGAAATGAGTATCATTGGAATCATGTTCAATTGATCTACATCAAAATGTAAGGATCATAGACAAACATAGTGTGCATACTTGGAGTATGGCATAACTATTGTTTAGAAAAACAAAGTGTACATGCTAGGAGCATGAGACGACTGTTGTTTTTATTCAAGTCTTAAGTTGATTGTTTGAAACATTATACAATGAATAATGTGTAATCAATATGGTGATAAATAAAAGGTGGTTCTATTTATATTCAAAACGGTTCTGAGACCATATTGGATTCGATTATTATTGTGTTTCACTTTGCATGTTTTGACTTCCAAAATAGCTAG
Organism: Lactuca sativa; assembly: GCF_002870075.4. Taxonomy (NCBI): domain Eukaryota; kingdom Viridiplantae; phylum Streptophyta; class Magnoliopsida; order Asterales; family Asteraceae; genus Lactuca; species Lactuca sativa. The sequence continues at coordinate 229,068,634 of NC_056631.2, read as the reverse complement.
GTTTTTCTTTCCGAATGACTAGGTTATTTAAACACTCCACAGTCGTTCATATGTTGGAAGTAGGTATGAATCAAGACTGTCATGAATCGAGTTTGTAGATGGCTAAATGGGTTTAGTCATAGCAATGGTTGCTACAACATTCATGAGTGCTCATAAGTTATGAGTATTGGAATAAACCCACGCTCACTTGTATCACTTCATGGAATTTATCTCGAGTGATCGTGAGACGGTAATATCATATAAATCTTCAAACCTAGAGATATAAGTTGTTACATATGAGTTGGTTGTGCATTGATTGCACATAAACGCGTCAGTAACTTGATGTTATAAAACGTGCCTTTGTGTACAATTCAACAAGGAGTAGAACAAGCATATGAGTCGAAGTTTATATGTTCCTTCTAGAAATAGAAGCGATATCTGGGCCCCTCGATGATTTTGTTGTGACCTATGTACCGGTCGGTCATAACTAAATTGATGTGTTCGATTAAGTTCTTTGTCAAACAAATCGAAAATCGGGAAACAAACTGTTGGACAATAAGTACGACGTTGCTCCATGTATTTGTCCGGCTGATATCATGAGAACAGAGGAGTATATGATCACTTATCTAAAATGGCGCTTCATAGTTCAACAGAGTTTTCGAGAGCTACGATTGCTGGTTGGTTCCTGAAGTAACATACTCAAATATAGTTATTAGACTTATCCAAGTGGTAGTCTGTTGGATAAGGTGTCTAAGTCCATAACTTATTTGGTATATACTTGACCCGACCCGGCATGGTCCATTTGGGTTGCACTTCACCTAAACTATTTATGGATAATTTTATGAGAGTTATACACATATGTTTATTAATATATTATAAGTTATAATATATTAATATGAAGTCATGTTATTTAATTAGTTTTAGTCTTAAATTAATTGTGAATTAATTTAGAGATTAAAAGGAAGACTAATTAGATTGTGGGCTATTGTTTTATATGGTGTGGGCTAACACTCATTTGTTAATGGGCTAGGCTTATATGGAAGTCCATGGATGATCCATGGAGCTTTTAACCCATGGATCCTTGGAAAAGGAAAGGTCATGGGTTATTAGGGTTTCACCCTAACCATGCACACTATATAAGCATGCTTATGTTGCATGAAATAGCCACTAGTGTGGTTTTGTGTGTGTGGCCGATTTTCTATGTGTGTATACACTCTCTCAAAGTTTTCCAAGTGTTTGTGGTGATTTGTGATTCCATTTGAGGCATTCACATTATTGGTGCTTGGCTCTCAAACTCCAAAGAATCAATCTGATCAAAAAGGTATGTAATCTCATCTAACTCTTTTATGTTTAAATGTTCCCCATGCCATGTTAGATAGGTTGTGAACCTTGGAAAATTATTATTTTGCATGTATTTAGATAAACATAGATCCAAGGTTATTAGGGTTGCATGCACACTTAGGAAGTGTTAGATTGCTCAAAACCCAACAAGCACCATATTCACATTTTCCTAAAGTAAATAAGGTTGGGAATTTATAAAAACATTTAGTTACTTTATAACCATCATACTTTTAATGAGGATTAAAGTCATTCACCTGCCCGTTTGGCTAACGACCATCCACAGTCAAGGAAGCGGTGGGTGAGTGTAACACCCCCGAACCAGACGGCAGAAACGTTCGAAGGCTCGTGTGACTTAAATTGAAATATCATCACAATGAATATACATAAAACATAACATAAACATCACCATGCATTAATACATTACAACTGTCATTATTCACATCAAGTACATTGTTTACATTACATAATCCCAAACATAAATTATTTATCGAATGAAATCAAACAAAAGACACTCAGACACACGCTTGATACTTCTTCATTCTAACGGTTACCTGAGAACAATATTTATTTTGAAAAAGGTCAACATATATAATGTTGGTGAGTTCATAAGCAGGTTTGATATGAAAATGTTTTGTATTGTTTGTAAAACCCAGAAAATCCGATATTTTCTGAAACAGAAATTGTTTACAAAAAAGAAAGTGTGATGATCCATAAGTATACGTGTGAATGATTTCAAAACATGTAAAAGTGAAATATTTTTCATAATAGTTTCTTATATTATAGTTGTTGTAAGTAAAAGTGAATAATGTTGTTCCCCTGGAAAACCCGATGTTTTCCGATATAAATAGTATGATAGTTTTGTATTATTGTATCATCACAACTTATGAACATGATTTCCCAATGATTATTTGGATGGCAATGGATCTCTATGTGAGTCTTTATAACCATGCATAATAATGACTAAGTCGCTTGTCTTGGCATTCTAGCGAATGCCGGTCATGAATTATGATTTTGTCACCCTAGACTGGCCGAGTCTAACTGTAGCGAACAACTTAGGAGTGGGGGAGTCACCCCCGTATAGATCTATACATAAAATCTCGCTCTCCCTCCAAGATACTTTGATTATAACTACAGACTACGACCAACACTTATTGGTGTCACTCGTTATTTCTCACTAAATCCAAAAGAATTTGAATAACAATTTTTTACGACCTGATTTATGTTTACTTGAATAAAGGTAAGCCTAACAGATGAAGAGAAGAGGACTACAGGGGGCCTACTAACTTTGTATGTTATTACAGGCTGTCAAGTATGCTACGGACACGTTATAGCCCATTAAGCATATTATAAAGGTTTAGGGTCTTATTAGCAATGCAAATGGACCATTAAGGCCCAATAGCATATTAAAGCTGATAAAGTCCCACTAGGTATGTAATTGGGTCACCGGAAGCCCAATAAACATGTTTGAATATATTGGGCTCAATAGTCATGATATTGGGCCACAAAGGCCCAATAGCACGAATAGAAGATATTTGAGCCCAACCATTGAATCATCTATAATTTATTGATCTTAAGTTCGTAATGTGGGTATTTGTTGTAAGTTCGATGTTTATTCGAAGTGTTAAAATGTTTTGACGTTTATTTATAACGAAGCTTGGTTATACGTGTATATATATATATATATATATATATATATATATATATATATATATATATATATATATATATATATATATATTTTAAAACCATGCGTTATAAACTTAATATTTTTAACCCAATAATTTACTATTCGTCTAATTGGCCCAAAAAATTTAGTTTGACCATTTTAGCCCCTTTATCTATAAAAATGGCACTTTTAGTCCCCTTTTAGGAAAATTGACATTTTTGGTCCTTAAACCATTTTCTTGACGTTTTAGATCCAAACTTTATTTGAAATGATAAATTCAGCCCAAAACTATTGTATTTGCCCTTTCTAGCCCTAATATGAAAGAAGTTTACATTTTTGGCTCAATTTCCGTAAGTTTTACAATTTTGACCCCAAAGTCGAAAACTTTGCATTTTTAGTCATACTTTTACATCAAAGTCATTTTCAGCCCTTAAAACAGTTTCATTCATGTTTCAAACTCATAGTTTGTTAACTTTTCCATTTCATCCCCTCAAATACTTCATTTTTTTGCAACTTTGGGCCCAAAACTCGTAAGGCCCAAATTTAAAGCCAATTAAGCTAAAATCTATGTTTTTGACCCCTAGACAAGTGTTATTTTCATAAACGTTATATTTCTATGTAAATAATACCATTTTGTCCTTATAAAACCGAAAATATAATATTTTACCCAAACTTTGATTATTTTTGCAAAAATGACACTTATAAGGATTTTGACTTTGTTTTCACTTCTTAAGCCTAAAGATCCTTAGATCTTTGAAGTAAGTTGTTTATTATGTACATTGTTTATGTATTCTTCACACTTTAGCCATAGATTTCAAGATTTAGCAAATAACATCATATTTTCACAACATAAACCAAAGAAATCACATATAACAAGCATACACACATAGATCAACAAATAGTACTTGTATTCTCCCCCAAAAACAAGTAAAAACCGAAAACAAGGGGGTATGAACTCACCTTGGATTTGTTGGTTCGGTTTTGGAGAAAGAAATGGAATTGATTGATGTTATTTTCGACCCTAGCAAGCTTATTGAGAGGACTTTGGTTTAGATAGCTTCTAAGGAGTAGATCACAAAAATTGCATGAGTTAGGAAGAGGTTTTTGATGAAAAAAGGAAACTAGGTCATGGATCCAAAAAACAAATTACCAAAGATGATGATGCTTATGGAAGAACCTCCTTGAAATGTCCAAGATCTCAAAATTTTTGACGCAAAGAGGAGTGTTCTTTGATAGATTTGGGAGTGTATGAAAGTGAAGTATGTGTGGATATGTTTGTTTCTTGCTCTCGGCCGTGAATAGAAGAAGAGAGTAGAGGGAAGAGAAATAGATGAAGTGATAGGTGCATGGGGAGGAGAGACGTCTTTCATGGAAATCCAAAGTGTAAAAAATGATGTGTCTTGCCCTCATAATTCTACATTTCCCCCTTTTTTTATCATTTGGGCCGATTCTTGTCTTTGCTCGAAAACACAAGGTCCAATAATAGGTTTTCGGCCCATTGGGCCCTTAGGGTGGTTCACGGCCCAATTTGCATAAAAGAATGAATTTTATGGCCCGTTAGGACTTATTAGATTTGTTATGGCCCAACAAGGCCCATTAAAGGTAAACAAATTCATTTTAGGCCCATTATAGCCCAAAATGTTAAGTTTCATGCAAGTGGTCTAATTAGAGCCCATTTAAGGGTCCTAAGCCCAAAATAGTCAAATTGGAGGCTTATTGGTCCATTAGGTCCAATAAGAAAATCCTAGTCCATAATGGACTTAAACCGGGATTTTAAGGGTTTCAAATCTTTTGTTGACTATTTGAAGTGTTTGCATAGGGTGATTGATGGAACTTTGGTGTAATTGAATAAACATCATGCATAGTTTCAAGTTTTAGTCACAAATGTTATCATTGTTAATGTTTACAAAAGCATTAGAATTCCTAGTTGTGACAGTGAGAGTGGACACCCATTAAGCTGCCATTTTATAGGCAACAACCTTATACCCCCCTTATAGACCGACTTCGTGAATGAGGCCTACTAACGATAAAACGACTTGTTCTTATATATATATATATATATATATATATATATATATATATATATATATATATATGTGTGTGTGTGTGTGTGTGTGTATTATTAACTTATAATATTATAAATTATAAAGGTTGAATTTTAACTTTTAAAATTCTAGGGGTTGGAACTAAAGTTTTCTAAAGTGACTTTACATGTTCCAAAACGTGAGGGCAAGTTTTGTAAGTTTCAAAACTTTTCAACTTCATAACTTATGTGTTATTAGCTTATTAAAATGAAGACTCTTCATTTTCATGTAGCTTATGTGTTCTTTAATGGACTTTAAAAGGAGTGACTTTTGGTAATCTATAACTTGAGAACAAATTATGGGTTCCATTAAAACACATGAAGATCAAGAATTAAAATAACAAACTATTTGCAAATAATTCCTATAATCTACTAAAGCTCATAAGTTTATGAACATTCATATCAAGAATTTCAAGAATTATATAAACACATATAAAACTTGAAATTTTGATAATAGCAATTGTAAATGGATTAGCATAACCATTACACCATCTAAAACAAGTTTTATAAGACCAAAATAGTTTAGGGTAATGTTTCTAGTCCATTTCCAGCAGCAAAAGTCGAAAATCTACATTCAGGGCCTCCTACTTGTGGAGTGCAAGAACCTACTCGACGAGTAGGATGAAATAACACATGGACTCGTCGAGTCCCCCCATGGACTCAACGATTTCACTCATCAGAATGCAAAAATATTGAGTTTTTTCAACAACTTGCATCAAGTATCAAGAAAACAAGCCTAGGCTCTGATACCACTGGAGGGTTTTGAGCATTCTAACACTCCTAAGGTGTACATGCAACCCTAGAAACCTTGGATATATGTTTTACTAAGATACATGCAAATTTGATTTTCCAACGTTCTTAACCTAACTAGCATGACATGGGGAACTTTGAAACATAAAAGCTAGTAGGAGAACATACCTTTCTTATTGCTTGGATTCCTTGAGAACCTTGTGAGCCTAGCACCTCAAGTGTGATGCCTCAAATGTTTCACACAACACCACAACTCTTGGAATAACTTTGAGAGAAGTCCACACACACTCAAAATCAGCTATCCCTCTTGTTCTCTTCTGAGTGGCCAATTTTGCTAGCCATGGAGCTTCTTATATAGTGTGCCACATATAGGGTTACTCCATGTAAACCCTAATGTGCATGGCTTTTCATATTCCATGATCCATGGGTTTATAACCTCCATGGACTATCCATGGAGCACCTTATGGGTTTTAGCCCAACTTAATAAACCATGGATCATTAGCCCACTATATAAGAATGAATGATTTACAAAATCAACCCCATATATTTAATTAGTCTCTTTTTGATCACTAATTAGTTCTAAATTAATTCTTGATCAATACTAGTTAAATAATATTATTAATATATTAGAACTTATAATATATTAATAAACCTTAAGTGTCCTTTCTCTCATTTTGTCTATCTAAGTGTTACAATGCCATGCAACCCAAATGGACCATGCCAACTGGGTCAAGTACATTCCAGAAATAGTTATGAACTTAGACACCTAATCCAACATATTTGACCTTCTGGTCAGTAGCACATGAACACGTGAAGAAACACCCTTCTATGTCAGAAAGCCACCTCATGTATTTGATGGGGACCTGAGTCCCATCAAAAGTAGGGGGCTTTGTGTTGTCGAAGTCCCGATAATGAAAAGCCCGAATGGCTCCTCCCCGGTCACCATTACAGCTGATGTAGCTGTTGCGGCAGCCGCCTCAGTGAGGGTTGCGTCACGCTCATAGAAATACTCTATCATGGTGGTCTTGATATTACCCAAAAATCTCCGGTAATTGAGCTCGGAACATCGCAACAACCTCATCATGCATAATCTCCCGGATCTTGGCGTCCATCTCATCTGGCCCTATATGGCCGATAGTCTCGGGCACTATTGGTGCCTCCTGTCTGCCGCCTGCTGATCCTGACCCGGATCGAGTCACTAATCGTCGAATAACCACCATGCTGAAAATATACCAGGAAGATATCAGATACTCCATATAATAGTTCGGGAACCAACTTCCAACAAAACCCTAGGGGTTGTGACTTCCTTGCTACACGTATGGGTCCTGTCCTTTCGGTAGTACGGGCGTATACTAACTTCCACACCTACCCATATTTGTCTCAAGTATCATCACAACGCCCTAACACTATACGTAACATGGCATGCGCTCACTCCTTACCCCTACAGGAAGGCTAAGTATCTCATAACTGGCAGACTAATCGCAAACAACCCATCCATGAAACTTCCACCAACCCTGCAACACTAGTGTATGCTAGCCATACATAACGCTGGACCCTATAGACATTCTAATACTCGGTCCTACTCTAAGCCCACAACCAGACAAGGAACAGGAAATAAAGCTAAACCAAATATTCTCAGGCTATAAGATCTTAATTATGTACAACTTATGATGCATACACTGAGCAACTATAGTAATGATGTCAATTTCATATAAGGAAAACCCTAGGCTATCAGGCATCATATAATCAGGCAATTCTATCATGCAATTCCTGAAGATCCCTAGCCTAGTACTAGCATGCTGTTCTAACATATCAGATAAATCAAATAATCCGTAAGGTATTTCGGGGTCTCCTTACTGGATCTCGCTGATCGTACACTTGTATTCTCCTTTAGTATTTTGAAATTTGAGAAGTCATTTTAAAATCTTGTCCTTAGTTTGAGACTGGATACACATGAGTGTTTCCTCCAATTCACTCAAACCAAAGCTCAGATACCAACTTGTAACATCCATAAAAATCATGCAAAAATTGAACTTTTTAAAACATTTAAAACCATTAAGTTATTACAATTTGTTTTCAAAATAATTTAAACATCAGAGTATCCCCAGAATCGAATCATGAAAATATAAGGAGGTGCACGATCATGCCTTCGTCTTCCCGCGATCATCAGAAGTACTTGAAATAAAATCAACAACTATAAGCCTGAAGCTTAGTGAGTTTCCCCCAAAATACCAACGCCATACAATCATAATAATATAAGCAAACACAGCATGCATAATGAGCTATCAGTCTGAATGGACCGCCTCACAGGCCATCAGTCAATCTGGACCGCCCTCCGAGCCAACGACACGTTTGGACCGCCTCTCAGGGCCTTCAGCCTATCCGGACTGCTCGTCGGGCCTTCAGCCTGACTAGTATGCCCTAACCAGGTTTGCAGTCTATCCGGTCCACCTTGGGTATTTTGGCCTACAACACAAAGCAATCCCCCTAACCAAAAAACATGTGCACATACATATCATACGCTAGCTAGCAAGTACAGATAGTCATATAGATCAAACAGATCACAAATCATGGCAACCATCCTATAAACAGGATACCGATCTAACCGATCACTAAAATAGTAACCGTCCTATAACCAGGATACTAATCTAACCGATCACTAACATAGCAACCATCCTATAACTAGGATACTGATCTAACGGACCACTAACATAGCAACCATCCTATAACCAGGATAAAAGTCATAAAGGGTCGGCCTTGGTGCCTTAGACCCCGTTGATATAGTGAGAAGAACTCACCTCACAAGTAGCTCGAAGTGATAAAGTAAAACTCTACCAAATGCAGCTCCAAGTCCAACACCTACATCCACCAATGATCCAATTCCATAAATTCCCAAATTACCAAAATACCCTCAGAAGTCAAACTGGTCAACCCTTGGTCAAAGTCAAAGTCAACGGTCAAAGTCTACAGTTCATGTTGACCCGACTTGTTGAGTGCAGCTAGCAACTCGTCAAGTTCCTTAAGAACTCAGAAATCACTAAAACCCTAATTGACTCGCCGAGTCCGTATGTGTCCAGATGTCGGGGAAAACCCTATCTGACTCGTCGAGGCCTCTTACCGACTTGCTCAGTTCATGCATAATCAAATATAGGCAATCTTCATCCGACTCGCTGAGTCGGCTATGCGACTCGTCGAGTTCATGTAGTCCATTTCTTATCCAGACATTTTTAAGATCCACCACACCAATGTGTGTGGACCCATCAGATCCACCACAAGGGATGCTAACCGCTTTTATGTAACCTTTATTGAAGATTATAGCAGATATGGATATATCTACTTAATCAATCACAAGTCGGAGACCTTTGAAAAGTTCAAAAAGTTTAACCAAGAAGCTCAGAATCAATTGGGTAGGAAGATAAAGATTCTCCAATCCGATCGAGGTGGTGAGTATCATATTATTGAGTTCCACGACTATCTGAATAAATGTGGAATTGTTTCACAAATGACGCCACCTAGGACCTTGCAGCTTAATGGTGTGGCTCATAGGTGCAATCGAACCTTGTTGGACATGGTTCGTTCCATGGTGAGTCGAGCTTCGTTACCTATCACATTCTAGGGGTATGCCTTAGAGACTGCCACCCATATCCTTAATCTAGTCCCAACAAAGAAGGTTGCCAAAACACCTCACAAAATGTGGACAGGGAAGGTTCCCTCGTTAGCGCATATCAAGGTTTGGGGTTGAAAGGCTTTCGTAAGATGAGAGAATCACGACAAGCTCGAACCTTGTAGTGAGCGTTTTATTTTCATTGGCTACCCACATAACTCCTTTGGATATTTGTTCTATAGACCTAGTGAGAGCGTGGTCTTCGTAGCGCGAAGGAGTGTCTTTTGTGAAAGAGAACTCATATGCCAAGAGGATAGTGGGAATAAAATTGACCTTGAAGAGCTTCAAAAGTTAAGTGATGAACGAACCTCTAACACTAGCGCTCAACCTAAGGATGAGACTCCTGTTGAACCAGTTGACTAGGCCTTACCTCTGAGACGTTCCAGTAGAGTTAGTGTTCCACCTGTGTTGTATGGTTTTCATATAACAAGTGAAGGTGATACGTTTATCAATGATAGCACACTGATAAATTTGGATAAACCTAACAACTACAAGGAAGCCATGGCGGGCCAAGAGTCTACAAAGTGGAAAGAGGCAATGGACAGCGAGATTCAGTCCATGTATGGCAATCAAGTTTGGAACTTGGTTGACAATGTACCAGGTCGTAAGATGGTCGGGTGCAAGTGGATCTTCAAGAAGAAGACGAAAATGGATGCGAAGGTACACACATATAAGGCACGATTCGTTGCGAAGGGCTTTACTCAAACTCCTGGAGTTGACTATAACGGGACCTTCTCACCAGTAGCGAAGATAAAATCTATAAGAGTTATGCTATCCATAGTTGCATTTCATGATTATGAAATATTGCAGATGGATGTGAAAACCGATTTCCTTAATGGGAACTTGGCTGAAGATGTTTACATGAGTCAGCCAGAGGGCTTTGTAGATGCGAAGTACCCTAATAGAGTGTGTAAGCTTAAGAAATCCATTTATGTATTAAAGCAGGCATCTCGCAGATGGAATCTTTGTTTCGATGAGAAAGTCAAGTAGATTGGTTTTTCGAGAAGTGAGGATGAGTCCTTCATATATGTCAAAGATAGTTCGAGTATCGTTAGCTTTCTGGTATTGTATGTGGAGGACATACTACTCATAGGAAGTGACGTTCCAAACTTGCAGGAAGTTATGTCCTGACTTGGGAAGTGTTTCACTATGAAGGACCTCGGGGAAGCTGCTTACCTTCTAGGGATAAGGATATTGAGAAATAGGAGTAAAAGACTAATAGGACTTAGTCAAAGTACCAACTTGGACAAGGTGTTGAAATGTTCAAACATGTAGAATTCCAAGAAAGGAGAATTGCCTATCCAAAGCAATACCAGACTGAGTAAGACTCAGAGTCTGAGTACCGATGCCGAAATAGAAGAAATGATTCGAGTACCATATTCTTTTGCCGTTGGCTTGCGCATGTATGCTATGACATGTACTCGCCATGATGTGGCATTTTCTTTGATCATGGTTAGTCGATATCAAGGGAATCCTGGTAGAACTCACTGGATAGCAGTAAAGAACATTCTTAAGTACCTGCGGAGGACAAAGGACTGGGTCCTTACCTTCGGTGGGAGTGATGACTTGAGAGTGACAGGGTATAGTGACGCTAGCTTTCAGACTGACATCGATAATTTCTGCTCTCATTCGGGCTGGGTATTTTCCCTAAATGGAGGAGCAGTAACATGGAAAAGTTCCAAACAGGAGACTGTAGCTGATTCAACGTGCGAAGAAGATTACATAGCAGCAAGCGAATCGTCAAATGAGGCAATATGACTAAAGAACTTCATCGGAGACCCTGGAGTTGTACCAATTGTAAAGGAACCTATGGAGATTTTCTGTGACAACGAAGGTGCGATCGCCATAACCAACGAACTGAGGGATCATGGCAGATCTAGGCACATCAGCATAAAATATCACTTCATAAGACATCGAGTAGAAGAGGGACTCCTCGTAGTGAAGAGGATATCATCAAATGATAACCCAACAAACCCCCTTACGAAGGGATTGAGTAGGGTTAAGCATTTGCAACATGCTAAGAGCATTGACCTATGGGACGATATTAGTTTTAGTGATTAGATAGGCAGTGAGAAACCCTAGCCGACTTTTGGTGCCTCCTAGCCTTTCTCACATAATCCTCCATTGTTCTTGGTGTTTGTGACTTATTTGAGGTATCACATTTGAGGTACTAAGCTCTTGAAATACCAAGTTCTACAAGCTACAACAAAGAGGTATTCGTCTAACTTGTTTTATGTTGTAAGTCTCAAAATTGTATGCTAGTTAGGGTTCATGCTTTGGATAAAAGAAAATTGCATGTATAACTTGAGAAAACTTAGATCCAAAGTATTAGGGTTATATGTGCACCATAGGATTACTATTGTGCTCGAAACCCATCAGTGGTATCAAAGCCTACGGTGTTTTCTGTTATATTGATGCATTGGTTAATTTTTCAAAGCTGAAGCAAATCGAATCTACTCTCTGCATGATGAACTCGACGAGTCCATAATGGGACTCGACGAGTGTAGTGCCCTAACTCGACGAGTTGGATCACCTATTGGCAAGTTTTTGGGTTTTTGTTGGCCATAATTGGATTAGGATCATTACCATAAACTGTTTTGACTGATAAAATTCATTTTTTATGATAAGGTAATAATTATCCTCATCCAATTGAAGGATAATCATCAAATTTTAAGATAATTACTTGATTATGAGATAAATTAATTATTTGAAGAATTTGATATGAATTATCTTTCTATATGAAATTAGATTAGGTCAAGTTTTGTGATATAGATAAATTATATGATTAATTTAATTGTTTTCAAATTTGATCTAAGAGGTTTTGAAAAGTTTCAAAACTTGCCCTTAAGTTTTGGAATTTAAAATTTGATTAAAAAGTTTTGATTTTGAAATATTTTAATTCTAAACCCTAGAGATTTAAAAGTTTAAAATTCAACCCTTATACTATTATAATATTAATAACTTAATACTTATCTATATGTATAAAATAGTCAGTCTTACAGTTAGTAGGCCTCATTCACGAAGCTGGTTTATAAGGGGTGTATAAGGAAATGGCCTATAAAATGGAGATTGAATGGGTGTCCACTCTCACCCACCGCTTCCTTGACTAGTGGAGGGTCGTTAGCCGAACAGGTAGGATAGGACATTAATTGTTATTAATAAGTATAATGCTGTTTATAAAAGTAACTAAATGTTTTTCGTAAATTCCCAATCTTAGTTACTTTAGGAAAAATGTGAAAATGGTGCTACTCCATGAAATTGCACTTTGCACCTTGTCAAGTCGTTGGTGGAGCATGTGTGGTTAACTGGCACATTAATTTGGACTGACAAGGGTGGAAAAGGGTAGCTCGAGAATTATCATATCAATGGAGCATATGTGGTTAACCGACACATTGATTAGGTGATAAATGACATCGAGAGTACCAAGCACATTTGCATGGTTATTCACACCTTGTTTGTGATCCTCGGTATCCCAGTCACAAACTTGAAAGGCACAATCGAGATTAAACATGCCATTGAAAAGTTCAGTGAATCTCAAAGAACTAGAAATTTCATAAAACTTAATTCTTTCAAATTTTGTTTTTGGTGGTGAAATTGGTAAATCGTCATTTACCTCCCTTCAAATAATTTGTAATTAGATTACGGCATCCCTCTTCTAAGTTGTGAATTATTGTGTTTGGGTCCTAGCCTTAATATTTTATTTGGGTGTTGTATTAAGAAATTTCTATCTAATAAAACTTATTCCTATTTTCAGATGTCTACCTCAAACAACGCTTCAAACTTAAACTCTTCCGGCTCTTTCTCCCTCATGAACTTATGTAAGAGGGTCATTTTCGATGGGTCGAATTTCAACGATTGGATTCGAAACATTTTCATGGCCATTCGACATGTGGAATAGGAATATGTCCTCGAAAAAGAGCTAAAGGAGATTGATGAAAAAACTGTTACTCCTGAGAAACTGGATAAGTATAAGGCTTATGAGAAGGATGCGACAAATGTGTCGTGCATCATGCTCGCCATTATGACTTCTGAGCTTCAGAAGTCCTACGAGGACTTCTGGACTTTCGATATGCACTAAGAGTTGATAGAAAGGTACCATCAGAGTGCTAGACAAGAAAGGTATGAAATCATTGCCTCCATTATAACAACACAAATGAAGGATGGGGAGTCCATCACAGCCCTCTTGCAAAAGATGCAAAGATATGTGGACCAATTGCTAAAGTTGAATGTCAGTTTCGACGAAGAGTTGGCTACTGACATTATCCTACACTCTTTGCTTCCTTTTTATGATTAGTTTAGACAGACTTATCATATAAACAAGTAGGAAGTCACTCTAAGCAAGCTTCAAGGACTACTGAGAACTATTGAAAGTAGTTTATAAGGCAAGTCTATTGTACCCACTCCCACTGCTACTGCCCCGGTCCTGGAAATTGGACATGGGAAGGGAAAGAAGAGGAAGGATTCCTCAAAGAATCACAAGGGAAAGTCTCATGATGGATCCTCTTCAAGTGGGTCCAAAGGTGGTTCTACTACTCCCTCATCCAATCCAAAGGAAGCAGAGCACTTCTATTGTCATGAAAAGGGGCATTAGTGTGACAACCCAATATTTTAACTCTATGTAATGACCTAAAAAGTCAAGTATTGTAACCACTTTTGATATAATGAAATTAACTTCGAAAATAAAAAATCCAAAAAGTATCTAAATAATTACCTACTATGTTTGATGTTATTAAACCGTGATCGTAAGTAAAAAGAACGCCCAAATCCGACTCGTATAATAAAGTTATGATTTTTCCAAGTTCGGCTTAGCGACAGACAGCTAAAAAATCGAATCGAAGATCGAGCGACTTTTGGCCGGAATGACCTAAACGAGAATTGAAGGTCTCGACAAGGGTATTACAACGGTAAAAAGTCTGGCAAAAACAGACATCAGATAAAGAAGTTATGAATTTCTAACGAAATTTTCTTACCACGACCTTTTAAAAATAAATAATAAAAATAATTTCTAAATTTGCCGACGGAATCTAAACGAAAGTTGTAGAGCTTAGTCTCACCTACGCGTGGATATAAAGAACGTCGAAAACGGAGTTCGTATGAAGAAGATATGAGTTTTTGAAGTTTATTAAATATTAAAAATATAATTTTTAATAGAAATTTCGGTATTATCCGAAGGCTGAGTCGCGCACGAGTATGTGACAACCCGAAATTTCCATTCTGTACAAACTATATCACTTCAATAGAAGTTATAGCAGTCACAGTTAACTTACAGACTTTCTGCATAAGTTTGAGTAATTCAGGGTTTACACTTCAGGAAATATCAGGAGAGTGGGTGCACTAGGGTTTTGTGCAACACTATTATTCCAACACTCTATTATATTAGAGATCATTACAGGAATAAAAATATTTCCTGCCAAAATATCTTAGGACTATAAATAGATTTCTAAATCAAATTCATTCACTATTCACATTTCCAACTAGAGAAAAGCCATTTTCTTTCTCATGGATCTTCGGGTTTTTATACCAAAACGTGAGTAACTCTTTCTAGTAGTGATTAGAATGCTTATTAGATGCTTATAACATGATTTAGATGGCTAAATCATTAGATCTAGGAGTTTACTCCCCAAGGTGTTCTTGGGCGGTAAACTCCCGAAACAAAGCCAAAACCGACCCTTGTGTTATGCTAAAGCCTTAGACTCATATGTATGCATGTTAGGGACAAGAAAGCAACCAAAAATCCATCAAAGTTTAGGAGTTTACGGCCCAAGATTATCATAGGCCGTAAACTCCAATTTCAAACACTAAATGGTACTTTTAAGGCTCCTAAAGCCTTAGACAATTTCCTAGACTTGTTCCCATCAAATTTAGGGCATTAAACACATCAAAGAACACAAACAAATGAGAGTTTACGGCCCAAGTGTATCTTAGGCCGTAAACTCCATTGAAATGGACAAAAGGGGTGTTTTCATGACACCTAAAGCCCTAGACCTTTACAAGAAATTGTTACCCACTTAATGGAGGGACCAAAGCACATCAAAATCACTTAACAAAGTGAGTTTACGGCCAAGAATTGGTCCTTGGGCCGTAAACTCCTAAAAAGGGCACCAAGGTGTTCCTAATGCCTTCATATGCTAGGAATAAAAGTGTAGAACATATACCACAAGTGCAATAGGCTTGAAGGCAACAACCCAAGAGAGTTTACGGTCGTGAACTCCAAGGGGAATGGCCTTGGGGCCGTAAACTCTTAAATGGGGTGTTTCTAGACCTTAAACCCCCTCAAGGATGGAACCACCAAGTTAGAATAATTCTAGAAAGCATTTGGGACTTCAAAACAAACCAAACACACATGTTTGGGAGTTTATGGCCGTAAAATCAAGAGTTTACAACCGTAAACTCCATGTGTGATGGTTTATGGGGAGTAAACTCTCATATAGGGTCCTTTGGAACCCTAAACACAAATACCTTGTCCCACAATAGCTTAGATGCAATCCTTAGGGCTTAAAACACTTATATAAAGTGTTTATTATGTCTAGGATGTCTTAACTTTATCAATTAGTGATTTAAGACTAATTGAATGCATATATGTGTGATTATATGTTCATTAGGATCGTAGTGTGTGTACAAGTCCTCGCTTGACACCTAGCCATCCTATACCGTTCAGTTCATCCCAATCACCAACTACAGGTGAGTTCATACCCCTAATCAGTATTTTAAATGATTTTAAATGCTTTAATGGGGGGGATACAAGTAGAAACAAACATGTTATTAAATCATTGATATGTATTTTATAACTGTGTTTGTCATTTAACAGATTTCACATGCTACAAAATGTGATGCATGAAATGGTTTTACATCTTAAAAGCACATTGTTACCAAATGTTTTACCTTTCAAATGTTTATTAAAATGACATCAAGTGATTGTTAATTATTGTTCAAAACCCATAAGATGTCTTACAAAAACCGTTTTTCATTCTTGAACTAAACTATGCATATACACTTATATTCTTATATATGTATTGATGTTATAGTTTACATCTTTCATTTAGTTTCCCACACCCTTGAGTAGTAAGAGTGTACAAACCTACATGATCAACCAGTTATATTACAGTAAATTATCATAGGGATAAGGTGAAGATATCAAACATTACTTCTATTACAAGGAATCACACAAGAGTCAGTTCATTCATGAGTCTATATTAGTACATTACCTGATACATGAGTACTTACAGTGGTTTACTTGATACATTAATATGTTTACATATACTTACCTGTTACATGGACACACATACATGAATACCATACAGGAACACTTTTACATAGGTTCATTATCCTGTATGCACTTACCTGGATACTTGTACTTAGGACTACGAGGATGATTTATTAGTACTTACTGTGTAAATTGTCTTTCCTATCTCGGTTCAATAGGATAGCTTGGCGGGACTTACCATTCTGAACCCCACTGATTAGCACCAGTGGTCGATGACCATCTACAGAGGTCTAAGGTTACTACTTATATTAGGTAGATCGATTTGGGACTAACCCTTCCACCCACCTGCTGTTGCTACAGAGGACAATTGGACAATCTTCGGATGTTCATTAGGTTATACATTTCTCTTAATGCGATGTTGTGTTGGTCCTAGTACCCAGTGACAACACTTATAGTAGTACATTTTCCTGTTTACTTTATTTTGTGATACATTCACATAACAATGAGTTAGACTAAGCACTTTTAGTACTAGTCAATACAAAGGAAAAACTATCATTTTACAAACAGAACATTCGGGTCTTGGTAGAAGACTACACTTCATACTTACAAAACATTCGGGTCTTGGTTGAAGACTACATCTCAAACTGATAGAAAATAAGGGATTTTCTAGGGTTTTTCATATGTACTTCATCATTTTCATTTAACGTTTTACATGACCTTCATAATAGATTTTCACAAACAAGGAAATGACACTTATATACTTATGAATTCACCAGCTTTAAAGCTGATTCTCGCTTTCAAAATAACTTGTATTCTCAGGTCATCAGTAGACAGGTACGGAGGCCAGGTTTTGAGAAGACGGAGCAGTCAAGTCTCGTCTTTTATTTTGATTGTATATTTTTGGTGTCCTATTACAATGAAAGAACACACATGTATTAAAATTTACTTATAATGCAATGGATGATGTTGTTGCTTGTTTATTATATTACACTGTTGTGATACTGTACATGACGTCCTCCACCCTGAACGTTTCCGCCGTTCGTGGTTTTGGGGTGTGACAGATTGGTATCAGAGCATTGTTTATAGTGAATTAAGTATATCAACCCATAAAAGATATAGTAACTATAAATACATGGGATTAAAACACTCTGTCTTAGATTTATACTTTTAAATAATAAAATGTTTAAGTAAGTATACGTGCATGCATTCATACTAAAATCAGTGTCATAACGACAAGAACAAAAGTATTACGATTGTTGAATATCACAAGTAAGCCTGGGGATATATGGTCAGTCTTGGGAATGGCATAGCCTGATAAACTATGTTGGTCCGAGGAGTGATTAGAATATGCCCAAGAACGGTTGTGATATGGCAGCAAGTCTAAAAACTTACCAACACAACCATAAAGAAATACCATAGGTGTATTTGGTCTTACTGTAATTATCTTAGTCAGTTCGTCTTATTAGCTATTTCTTATAATCCTTTTTCTCGCGTAGATTAAAATGGCTGGATTTCACCATGGCGATCCGTACTTCCCAAACCAAGGCAATGCTGGTTGGCTAGAGGCTGAACCAGAAGATGATCACCCAATTCCTTTGGATGATCACCATGCTGAAGGTTTTTCTGATAGTTCTGACTCGGAGCCAGAAGTCAACAACCTACCCCCAAATGCTCAAAACCCAAACCTGAACCCCCACCCTGTGTTTCAAGGACCCACACCTCTGTGGGCCACTAACTTGATCACATGGAGTCATGAACAGGGTCAGCCCATTCCCTACAATGGAGACCAAAGTTTCTACAACCTCTCTGAAGGAGGTTCTGCTGATAGAGTCCTACCAATCATGGTGTGTAGGATTTCTCAGAACTCGATAATAGCTCAGGCGACTATCAATCAAGTTTTGGAAGTTGACGCCAACTCTGGTGTTAACATTGTCCACATTCGCCAACTAGAGTCTGCTCATGAAAGGACTCTGGTCCGCAATGCAAACCTGCAGAGGGAACTTGTTGAAACTCAAGCTGAAGTTAGAGAACTTCGAGCTCAGCAAGCAAGGTCGGACAGGCGTATAAGGGACATTGAACGTCTACTGTCGGGATCGAGGACTCATTCTAGCAGTTCTCGTCGCCGATAGAATCTCGTCGACTCATCTTTTGGATATAACCTAGTTTATGTAAAACTTTGGTCTAATTTCCTACCTGTATAAATCTTAGACCTGTAAGGTCTTGATCTAGTCTTAATTCTGTCAAAATTTTCCATCTTGGTTGATGTAACGCCTACTTCTAGGCCATTTTTCCCGAACTTGTTACATCTGTAATTCCAGTATTATTGACGGATATCTAATCTAATGGAAATTATTATCCAAATGCTATCTTCTTCATTTAGTGATACTATTCTTTCTGTTGTTGGGCTATGAGGATTTAGTCCATGAGACACATTCATTAATCATTTATTCTTATCCATTTCGTTATCTTTTAAACGTATAGTTAAAGATGCCGCCACGCAGGAATCCAAGGAGGAACCCAAACAACAAAGCACCAATACCACCACCTCCACCACCACCTGTACCCCTTCAACCACCAAATCCTTTCGATGCCAATATGTTCCAGGCAGCTTTCACAGCAGCAGTTGCAGCTGCTGTGTCAGCAATCAACACTCCTGCCCCTAGTGGATCAGGAACAGGTGCACCACCCTCGAACCACAGCGAGATCCATGGACACCCTCGGGAATGCACCTACAAGGACTTCACTAATGCCAAACCCCGTAGCTTCAATGGAACTGGGGGTGTAATGGTGTTGAGACAATGGATTGAAAAGGTGGAATCTGTCATTGAAATATGTGCTTGCCAGGAGGGCAACAAGGTCAAGTTTGCAGCTTGTACCTTCTCTGACCGAGCACTAACATGGTGGAACAGCCATGTTAACTATCTAACTTTGGTGGTGGCGTATTCCATCGGCTGGGAAAAGTTGAAAGACATGCCGATGAAAGAATACTGTTGAGGTGAAATACAAAAACTCGAGCAAGAATTCTGGGGTCTATAAATGGTTGGATGCGACATCACTACCTACACTAATAGGTTTTGTGATTTGGCAAACTTATGCCCTGATATGGTTGCTCTCCAAAGCAAAAAGATCGAGAGATATATCTGGGGATTGTCACCCCAGATCCAGTCAAGTGTGATTGCTTCCAGGCCTATTACCTTTGATAGCGCCAAGGAACTGGCACAATCTCTCATCGATCACCGGAAACCTCATAACACAACAATCCCTACACCTGTACCACAAAAGTCCAACCCCGACTACCACAAGAAGGGGTGGAATAAGAGGAAAAGAGGGGCTCCGCAAGGATCCTCCAATAAGCAACCACTTGTGGCGATCAATGCTGCCACAGTGACTCTTGTTGCCCCTGCGAACCTCTTACCAGCAAAAACATATGTTGGGACTCTCCCGAAGTGCACCAAGTGCAACTTCCACCTGTTGGATAAGGTGTCTAAGTCCATAACTTATTTGGTATATACTTGACCCGACCTGACATGGTCCATTTGGGTTGCATTTCATCCAAACTATTTATGGATAATTTTATGAAAGTTATACACGTATGATTATTAATATATTATAAGTTATAATATATTAATATGAAGTCATGTTATTTAATTAGGCTTAGTCTTAAATTAATTATGAATTAATTTAGAGATTAAAAGGAAGACTAATTAGATTGTGGGCTATTGGTTTTATATGGTGTGGGCTAACACTCATTTGTTAATGGGTTAGGCTTGTATGGAAGTCCATGGATGATCCATGGAGCTTTTAACCCATGGATCCTTGGGAAAGGAAAGGTCATGGGTTATTAGGGTTTCACCCTAATCATGTACACTATATAAGCATGCTTATGTTGCATGAAATAGCCACTAGAGTGACTAGTGTCACTAGTGTGTGTGCTTGTGTGTGGCCGAAAATTACAAGTGTGTGTACTCTCTCAAAGTTTTCCAAGAGTTTGTGGTGATTTGTGATTCCATTTGAGGCATTCACACTATTGGTGCTTGGCCCTCAAACTCCTTAGGAATCAAACTCATCATCAAAAGGTATGTAATCTCATCTAATTCTTTTATGTTTAAAAGTACCCCATTCCATGTTAGATAGGTTATGAACCTTGGAAAAATTATTATTTTGCATGTATTTAGACAAACGTAGATCCAAGGTTTATTAGGGTTGCATGCACACTTAGGAAGTGTTAGATTGCTCAAAACCCAACAGTGGTATTAGAGTCTAGGCTTGCTTGTTTAATACTTGATGCAAAAAAGTGAAAAAAAAAGTTGAAATTGTTGTTGTCTGGCTGATGGACTCGCCGAGTCCATGGGGGGACTCGTCGAGTTCAAGGCAAAATTCATCCTACTCGGCGAGTAGGTTCGTGCACTCGGCGAGTAGAATGAACAGAATGCAGAATTTCGAATTTTGCTGCTGCAAATGGACTAGAAACATTATCCTAAACTGTTTTGGTGTTTTAAAACTTGTTTTAGTTGGTGTAATGGTTGTTCTAATCCATTTACAATAGCATATATCAAAATTCCATGATTTTTATGTGTTCATATAATTCTTGAAATTTTGATGATCATGTTCATGTTCTTATGAATTTAGAAGATGATAGGAATTATTTGCTGAATTGTTTAGAATTAATTCTTGATCATTTATGTGTTTTAATGGAGTCCATAATTTTTCCTCAAGTTATGGATATCCAAAGGTCACTTTTCTTTAACACACATTAAAAACACATAAGTTACCAAAAATGAAGAGTCTTCATTTTATGAACCTTTAATTCATAAGTTATGAAATGAAAAGTTTTGAAGAGTTACAAAACTTGCCCTCAAGTTTTGGAATCTGGAAAAGTTTCACACACTTTAACAAACTTTAATTCCATACCCTAGAAGTTTTAAAAGTTAAAATTCTACCCTTATACTTGTAACATCCCGAAATATCAAGAGTAGAGTTGAAGGGCTAAAAGAGTAAGTTGTGAAAGAGTGACTCGGCGAGTCCATGGATGGACTCGACGAGTAGAGTCGCGACTGGGTCGCGTGCTAAGTAGCCGACTCGGCGAGTCAGTGAGGAGGACTCGACGAGTAGGCGCTGATTGGAGAAAACCCTAATTCTCGGGGTTGAGCCCTATATAAAGAACATTATGTTTTCCTCCCAGCCTCCTTATCACCCCTTGAGCCCCAGAAAACCCTAAATCGCGGAGAAGCACCATTGTTGAGTGGATTGGAGCTTGGAGAAGTAATTGTTGAAGGAATTTTGGGAGATTGAAGGCTTGGAGCAAGGGGCTTTGCTTGGATTCGAATTACATTGCAGTTGGGGCATCTCTTGGAGGTAATATCTCGTTCTTGGGCTGTTATTATGTGTTTCTTCATTTTGGGGTTTGTGGGAACTTGTCTATGGATGTAATGGGAAGTCTAGAGGTTAGATCTGAGGTTGCTACCTCAGATCTAGAAGGGAGAAGAATCAGAGAGCATGAAAGTCCCTGTGTTGGAGTGTTTAGTGAAGCTTTCATGTCCCAAACCCTAGCCCAATGTGCAAATGGCCTAGATCTCTTTGGATTCACGTAAAGTTTGCCACTTTACGTGATGGATGAGTGGTAGGAGGCTAGATCTATGTTTTGGAGCAATTGCATGGCCTGGAATGCTTCCGAATGGATTCAGACCGGTGGTACTCGGCGAGTCACATGGGTGTACTCGACGAGTTGGATGAAGATGGCCTGGAACTCGGCGAGTTGTATGAACAACTCGGCGAGTAGGTTGATGATAGTCTTGGACTCGGCGAGTCTGTTCTTGGACTCGGCGAGTCTTGTCGAAGAGTCCCGATATTCCCTGGTTGAGTCGAGAATCGGTGAGTCAAGGGATGACTCGGTGAGTTGTGTGCGAGTGGACTCAGAGTTGTTGGACTCGGCGAGTCTCGGAGTGACTCGGCGAGTTAGGTCGCGGATTGAGTGAAGATCTGATTATAGAAACTCGGCTAGTCATAGAGTTGACTCGGCGAGTAGGGTCAGTCAGGGGTTGACCTTGACTGAGGACTTTGATTTTGACCAAGGGTTGACCGTTGACTTTTAGGGTTTGGTCAGCGATGTGGCCTTTGGGCCAAGAGAGGGGTAAAATAGTCTTTTACCCTTAAGAGGGTGCATTGAAAGGATTGATTCTAGTCTCGAGAGTTATAGTCATGAGAGTTTTGCCTTACGTGTTAGGCAGTGGCGAGTTCGAGATCCGAGTATGGAGATATCTGCTTTTTGCTTGCCAGGTGAGTCTTCTCACTATACTTTACCTTGAGTAGGTAACCAGAGTTATGTGACAGAGTATTTGTATGCTATGTATGTTATGTGTTGTACTGCATTATTTCTATGTGATTTATGTTGTGCATGTTGCAGAGTTGGAACCGAAGGGTTCCTAGAGTTAGAACCGGAAGGTTCACAGAGTTAGAACCTGAGGGTTCACAGAGTTTGGGTGCACGGACCCATAGAGTTATAGCCTCGAGTGGCTTATATGTGTTATGTGTGTGGTATTTTGGGGAACTCACTAAGCTTCGTGCTTACAGTGTTTTGTGTTATGATGTTTTCAGGTTTCTTTCAGTATCACGGTACGGCACCGGCTTGATTGTACACACCAGAGCAAGAGTCATATTTTGGAGGATCCTGGTTTTCTATGCAAGTGAAAATGGAGCTATGTTTTGTAATTTGATTATTAATGAGATTTTTAACAAGTGTTCTAAGAATAAAATGATTATTTAAAATGAAAATTTTGTCTTGAAATTTACGGTGTTACAAGTTGGTATCAGAGCCTTGGTTTGAGGGATTCGGATGCGCCTTCGGGTAATTCTGGACTCAAACTGAGGAAGTAAGAAAAGTTTTCAAAGAAATAATTTTCTAAAGCGAATAAGAGTTCAAAGAGAAAACGAGAAAGAACAGTGTGTACAATCAGCCAGAGCCCGAACGGTGATTTCCCAAAATACCCTTACTTTTGTGTTATGAGATATTATTGCATGCTAGAGACAGGTAGGTATTCCATATATTAGGAGTAGAGTGGCCTGATTGGTGATGCCTTAGCCTAGGAATTGCTGTGATATGCGTTGTGCTTTTGAGTATGTGATGAGTGAGAATATTTGATTGGAATCCTTTAGGGGATTTGAGTAGTGGAGTAATCTAGGGAAGATACCTAGATGAGTACTGTAGTACTTGGAGAAAGAATAGTTAGAGCCCGCGAGGGGAAGAGTTGCAGAGTTCGGTGGTACTTCCGAGGATGAGCAGAGCAAGCGGAGTTATCACCCAGAGTGAGTCATATATATTCTTCGATGCTCGAATGCTGCTTGCTTCGTGCTTTGTGGGACTCTTGATGATGGGAGTCAGCTACCAAGTGAATATGACGGTATTCAGGAGGTAGATGGCTGGCATCATTAGGAGCTCTTCAGCAGCTGATGGCAGAGAAGTGTGGGAATCTGAGAAGAGCCTAGGGAGTAACCTTAGCCAGATGAGTGCACTGGCAGGGTAGAGAATTTCGCTGGGGAGCGAGCGCGCGATGGAATTGGTGAACGAGAAGGTCGAGCAGCTACTTAGGAGCTCCGGGATAGTCCGTGTGGAAAGTATGGGTAGATGTGGAAGGTAGTATGGGCCCGTACTACTGAAAGCAGAGGACCCATACTTGATACAGGGAGTATTCTGAAGATTCTAATGAGCGCATTAAGGAGTGATGTATGGTTCGAGTACCATACATCAGAGCAGATTGAGGAGTGATGTTATGGTTCGAGTACCATACATTGGAGCGGATTGAAGAGTGATGTTATGGTCGAGTACCATACATTGGAGCGGATTGAAGAGTGATGTTATGGTTGAGTACCATACATCGGAGTAGATTGAGGAGTGATGATATGGTTGAGTACCATACATCAGAGCTACATTGGAGCGGATTGAAGAGTGATGTTATGGTTGAGTACCATACATCGGAGCAGATTGAGGAGTGATGATATGGTTGAGTACCATACATCGGAGCAGATTGAGGAGTGATGTTATGGTTCGAGTATCATACATCGGAGCAGATGGAGGAGTGATGCTATGGTTCGGGTACCATACACCGGAGCATATTGAGAAGAGATGTCATGGGATGAGTACCATGGTTCATAGTGAATGATGCTTGTGATTCTCTGGTTATCCGATCGATTGATGAGGTAGAGATTGGACGCTATGGGTTTTAGGCCTGTAGGCCATGATTGAATTTGGAGAGGCGTCCCTCGAGAGGGAAGGCGAGAGCCTATCAGAGTATTTTGGTAAGGAGTTAGAGGGAGAGGAGAATTTCGGTCTGAGTTGAGCAATCAGTCGATAGAGGAGAGGTCACCTTCTATGTGAGGGGTGCTATTTATGTTCGTGTGCGGAACATGAAAGGCCTGATGTTTTAGTTTTGGGTTTGGGGGTAAACCCTACAGATCGTTATTGATGATGATTTCTTCCAGAGTATCAGGTAGCATGTGTGCCGGGAGGCAGTGATTTGTCATGAGCAGATAGTCAGTTGGGACTGAGATAGTCGAGGACCACACTACACCTATTTGAGTATAGTAGGATGTATTATAGTGGTATCAGTGGGGAGTTCAGTCGAGTTTAACAGTGCAAAGAGTTTTCTATCTATGTTGGGTGTTGAATATGGGAGTGGGTCCCTGTTCTTGGGATGATCCCGGTGTTGGAGCGATGTTTGATGAGTTGAGGTGAGGGGTACAATGATTTTGTGGTTCGGTCTATGAGCCAGGGATGTTATTAAGCAGTTGAGTTGTTTGGTACTTATTGGTACGAGATTTGGAACGACTAGAGGCAGTCGTGGCGAAAAGTTCTTGAGGAGTTCATCTGAGGATCAGAGTTATGAGATCGATTAATTTCCTTAAAGGGGATTATCGGGTGTTGCATAGCACTTTCCAGGGGCAGGTGCGTTATTGCTGGTGGAAATAGTTCGTGAGGTTGTCGATGTGTCAGATAGTGATGGTTCGAACCCTAAGTGGGGGAGAACTGGGTGGTTTATTGAGAGAACCAGAGATTGGTGCAAGAGCGGTTAGGGGTTGGATGCAGAACCTGCGGCTTGAATTCATGAGATCAGGGTCATGGGTGATTAAGGAAGGTGCAAGGCAAGATAATGCATGTGATATATGTCTAAGAGAAGGATGGGTGTCTCCACGTGAAACGACCCAAAAATACGACCCAAAAATTTTTATTTTAAGATAATCAAAACTGTAATCAGAGCATCATATAATAAAACCATACGTGATGTATTCCAAAACATGATAAAATACTGTGCGGAGAACTGTATCATACTACATCAGATCAAAACATCTAAATCAATCCCAGGCTAAAGCTGAGGCGGTGGTGTGTGCGATGCCATCATCCCGAGCTCTTCCCTTTGCTTGCTGAAGTACCTGAAACCAGAACTGAAACTGTAAGCACGAAGCTTAGTGAGCTCCCCCAAATTACCACATACCATACAATAATATATCAAGCACATACGGGGCCTTGCCCCCTCCATCGGACCGAAGTCCGAAGCTGACTGACCGGGACCTTATCCCCTACATCGGACCGAAGTCCGAAGCTGACATCGGACCGAAGTCCGAAGCTAACTGGGACCTTGTCCCCTACATCGAACCGAAGTCCGAAGCTGACATCGGTCCGAAGTCCGAAGCTAACCGGGACCTTGTCCCCTACATCGAACCGAAGTCCGAAGCTGACATCGGACCGAAGTCCGAAGCTGACTGATCATAGCATAACATATCACTAACATGAACACACATAATCTTGTCTGAGCCACGAAGGCATCAAACATGCTAACTACTGCATCGGATAACATCCGGATACTACTGCTAGCTAAACGGGCCGGCATTGTGGCCTTAGACCCGTTCCTACTGAAAGGGAACTCACCTCGTAAACTGGCGGCTGAGTGTGTGTGTCTGAAAGCTACCGGCTGCTGCTCCCGAAACTCCTCGGCTACAAGTCCATGAACACACTCAATCAAATACTAAACACTGCACTTGGGGTAAAATGACTCTTTTACCCTTGGTCAAAGTCAACTTACTGTTGGGGCTGACTCGCCGAGTTGGGCCACCCAACTCGCCGAGTCCTACTCTCACTTCTCAGCTCTACATGCTGCTACTCGTCGAGTGTGGCATCGACTCGACGAGTACCCTCTTGATCCAAGAACTCAGATGATCTTCATCCGACTCGCCGAGTCAGATGAACAGACTCGTCGAGTCGTTCTTAATCCTCAAGGAGATTGCCTTGGACTCGCCGAGTTGTATGAGCAACTCGCCGAGTCCCTCCATTACTGAGTCTACTCTTAACTCGCTGAGTCCACTCCCTAACTCACCTCGTCCACTCGACACTGAAGAAACTGGAGAACTCGGGACTCGCGACATGACTCGTCGAGTCGTTCTTCCGACTCGCCGAGTCGCCGCCATGCAACATATTTTTACTCGATTTCTCTTGAATCCAACACATGTAAATGATAGATCTAGGTCCATTAAGCTGTTTTACCACGTAAAGTTTCCAACTTTACGTGCACAACCACATGAATGAGGGAAATAAGACTAAAATATGCATAATAAGGGTAGATCCATGGCTTATAAGCAATGTAACTCCAAAAAGACAGTGGATCTGGACTCTTCAACACCCCAACACTCAGATCCAAAGGTATTTCGGCTTAATAACACAATCAAGCAAGCATAAAGCTTGGAACAAGCATCAAATAGCCCTTAAAAGAGATCAAATGGAAGTTTAAGCATGAAACCAGAAGAGAACTCCGAAAATACATGAATAAGTTCACACTTGATCTTGGATCTTGGCACTAGAACTCGTTTCCTTGCTTCCTTCTTCTTCTCCTTCTTCACCCCTTCACAAAATGGAACAAGATCACATATAAGCTCACAAGAGGAAGGTTTAGGGTTTCTCACAGTGCTCTCACGGGGAAAGTGACGAGATGGAGGCTATAATGGGGTTTAAATAGTGAGCAAAACCCGGGAGTTAGGGTTTCACCCAGACGGATGGACTCGCCGAGTCCAGGATATGGACTCGCCGAGTCCCCGGCTCACGCGTGCTCTCAGCCACGACCCCACTCGGCGAGTCAGGCTATGAACTCGCCGAGTTCCTCTTGCAAAACTCACAACTATTACCAATAAATTAACATACCGGGAACGGGTCGTTACAATTCTCCCCCACTTGACTCAGACTTCGTCCTCGAAGTCTGCTACGGCTGGATCTGCAAATAACTCAGGGTAGTGCTCTCTCATCTCCTCCTCAGCCTCCCACGTCCACTCAGACCCCTTCCGGTGCTGCCACTGCACCTTTACTAACTGAATTTCCTTGTTCCTCAAGGTCTTGGTCTTCCGGTCCAAAATCGCGACCGGTCTCTCAATATAATTCAGGCTACTATCAACCTGAATATCCTCTAGGGGAACGACTGCTGATTCATCCACCAAACACTTCCTCAACTGAGACACATGGAAAGTGTTGTGGATCTGACTAAGCTCTTCAGGAAGATCTAATCGATAAGCAACCCGACCCACCCGGGCCAAAACCCTGAAAGGACCAATAAATCTGGGGCCCAATTTGCCCCTCTTCCGGAACCTGATGACACCTTTCCAAGGTGAGACTTTCAGAAGAACCATGTCTCCCACCTGGAACTCCAAGTCTGAACGCCTCCTGTCGGCGTAGCTCTTCTGCCGACTCTGCGCAGTCTGCAGTCTACTACGGACCTGCTGGATCAGTTCCGTCGTCTTGAGCACCACTTCGGTGCTCCCCATGACCCGCTGACCGACCTCGCCCCAACAAATCGGGGTCCTGCACTTCCTGCCATATAACATCTCAAAAGGAGGTCGATCAATGCTCGCATGATAGCTGTTGTTATACGAGAATTCCGCTAAGGGAAGATACGTATCCCAACAGCCCCCAAAATCTAGAACACATGCCCTAAGCATGTCCTCGAGAGTCTGAATCGTCCTCTCACTCTGCCCGTCAGTCTGAGGGTGGAAAGCGGTGCTGAAATGGAGACGAGTACCCATCTCGTCGTGGAATCGCTTCCAAAATCTGGATGTGAAACGGACATCTCGGTCAGACACCACTGATACCGGCACTCCATGGCGTGCCACGATCTCACGCACATAGATATCGGCTAATCTTTCCGCCGATATACTCTCCTGGATCGGGATAAAATGGGCACTCTTCGTCAACCGATCCACTACTACCCATATCGAGTCCACTCCTCGTGCGGTCCGGGGAAGCTTGGTGATAAAATCCATGGTGATGTCCTCCCATTTCCACACGGGAATATCCAACGGCTGCATCTTGCCGTGAGGTCTCTGGTGCTCCGCCTTGACCTTCCGGCAGGTCAAGCACCTCTCAACGTACCAAGCGACGTCCCGCTTCATGCAGGGCCACCAATAATCAGGTCGAAGATCTCGATACATCTTCGTCGCCCCAGGATGGATAGAAAATCGAGACTTATGAGCCTCGTCCATCAATACCTGCCGTACCCCACCCCAGTATGGTACCCACACCCTACCATGAAGCGTCATCAAACCCCGACTGTCGTAGTCGAACGAAGCTACTCGACCCACTATCCTCTCGCACCTCTGCCTCTCCTCCTTGAGACCCTCCATCTGAGCCTCCTTGATCCGCTCCAACAAAGGAGTGATTACCGTCATCCTCATACACAAATCCCTGATGGGGGCCGCCGACACCTTGCGGCTCAGGGCATCGGCCACCACGTTGGCCTTCCCTGGATGATACAGGATCTCACAGTCATAGTCCTTCAGCACGTCCAACCATCTCCTCTGTCTCATATTCAAACTCGGCTGATCCATAAGATATCGTAAACTCTTGTGGTCCGTGTAGATAGTACAGCGGACCCCATACAGGTAATGCCTCCAAATCTTGAGGGCAAATACAACTGCCCCCAGCTCCAAGTCGTGAGTAGGATAATTAGCCTCGTGAGGCTTCAACTGTCTCGAAGCATAAGCCACCACATGGCCTCGCTGCATCAACACTGCTCCCATACCTGTGATCGAAGCATCACAATAGACCACGAAATCCTCAACGCCCTCTGGCAAGGTAAGGATCGGAGCCTCGCACAATCTCTGCCTGAGGGTCTCGAATGCTGTCTGCTGCTCCGGACCCCAACGAAATACCACTGATTTCTTGCTCAGTCGGGTGAGCGGCACTGCTATCTTGGAGAAATCCTGAATAAATCTCCGATAATACCCTGCCAGCCCTAGGAAACTCCGAATCTCAGATGGAGACTTCGGGACCTCCCACTGCATCACGGCCTCTATCTTGGCCGGATCTACCAGAATACCCTTCTGGTTGACGAGGTGACCAAGGAACTGCACCTCGCGCAACCAGAACTCACATTTGGAGAACTTTGCGAAAAGTCTCTCCCTCCTCAAAACCTCTAGCACCTCCCGCAGGTGCTCCTCGTGCTGCTCCTGCGTCTTGGAATACACCAAGATGTCATCTATGAACACTATCACTGACCGATCCAGCATCGTCCTACACACGCGGTTCATGAGATCCATGAACGCGGCTGGGGCATTGGTGAGCCCAAATGGCATCACCACAAACTCGTAATGACCATACCTGGTCCTGAAAGCAGTCTTCTGCACATCCTCATCTCTAACCCGCATCTGATGATATCCGGAGCGTAGATCGATCTTGGAGAACCAAGACGCTCCCTGGAGCTGGTCAAACAAATCATCTATCCTCGGGAGTGGGTAACGGTTCTTCACCGTTACCTTATTCAGCTCCCGATAATCAATACACATACGATGCGACCCATCCTTCTTTCTCACAAACAGGATTGGCGCTCCCCAAGGCGAACTGCTCGGTCGAATGAAACCCTTGTCTAACAGCTCCTGCAGCTGTGTAGACAACTCCTGCATCTCAGGGGGAGCAAGTCGATATGGTGCTTTGGCTATCGGGGCCGCACCAGGAACCAGGTCGATCCTGAACTCAACCTGCCTCTCAGGAGGTATCCCCGGCAAATCCTCGGGAAACACATCCGGGTAATCTCGAACAATAGGAACATCTTCCACCGTCGACTTGCCCTTCTCCCGGGCATCCAAAACGTAGGCTACAAAATCGGCGCAACCCTGCTGAACATAGCGCCTCGCCCTTGCGGCGGAACAAAAGGTCGGTCCTCGCTGTGGCCTCTCGCCCTGAATCACCAACTCTCCCCCACTGGGAGTGCGAACCCTCACTAACTGAAGCTCGCAATCAATCACCGCCCCATTGGGGCTTAGCCAATCCATACCCACAATAACCTTATTCCCTCGCAGGGGAATAGGTACCAAATCCACTGAAAACCGCTCATCAAATAACTGAAGGGAACACCCTCTGTGCACTCTGCCGACCCTCACCGTCCTATCATCCGCTATCTCAACCTCTAATGGACAATCCAGCTCCCCTGGAGCTCTACTGAACCTCTTGCTAAGCGCAAGAGATACGAATGATCGGGTAGCCCCCGAATCGAATAATACCAAAGCAGAAATGCCGTTCACAGAGAACGACCCTGAATAAAACATACAACCATAAGCAACATTTAATCAATAATAATAAAGAGATAAAAGGGAAGATACATACCCGTCACCACATCAGGAGTCGCTCACGCCTCCTCTGCTGTCATCTGAAACGCCCTACTCTTTGCCACTGGCGCATCAGCTCGGCCCTGCCGGCCGTCTGTAATCCTCAAGGTAGCAGGGGCAGGTGCAGCCACCTTCCCTGCTGAAGCTAAACTCGGACACTGGGACTTTTTATGTCCCCTCTGATTGCACTGAAAGCAAATCAGGTCTGACGCAGCGACGACAGTAGCAGGAGCCGTACAATCCCTACTCAAATGTCCAACCCGACCGCACTTGAAGCAGCCGGAACTCCCTGCCTTGCACGCTCCCTCGTGCATCTTCCCACACCTACCACATCGACCGTAGCTCGGCTGTCCCCTGGACCTATGATCCGAAACCCTGGGCTTTTTGCCCGAACCTCCCGAACCCGAAACCGCCTCCGGTTTCCTCTTCTTCTCCATCTCGAGATCAATCTCCCTCTCCCGAGCTCTAGCAATCATATCTTCCAGCGTTTTACAGCTGGACCGGCTCACAAACTGGCGGATATCGCTCCGCAACATCTCATGATAGCGGGCCTTCTTCATTTCCTCATCAGCTACATACTGAGGAACGAGAAGAGCCCTCTCCCTGAACTTGGCGGTGATCTCCGCCACTGTCTCTGTAGTCTGGGTGAGGTCCTGAAACTCCCTAGCTAGCTGTTGCACCTCAATGACCGGTGCAAACTCCGCCCTGAACCTGGTAGAGAAATCAGCCCAGGTCATAGCGTCCAATGCTGCATCATCCCCAATAGCATGCCCGACCTCCTCCCACCAATCTCGTGCCCTGTCCTTCAGAAGACAGGACGCCAATCTGACCTTGTCCCCCTCGGGACATCTGCTAGAACGGAAAGCGTTGGCCACATCTGCCAACCATCTGGTGCTCGCTATGGGGTCCCGCGCCCCATGATAGTCCGGGGCTCCACATGCCCTGAACTCCCTGAAGGTAAGGGTGCGCGACCCCATCATGGCCGCCACCTCGGCACGGAAGGTGCCCAGTCTCTCATCCATCAACTCTAGAATCCCCTCCTTGATCGAACCGAAGATCACAGGAGTCTGCTCTATAATGATGCACGTAATCTCCGAAGAAAGAAACTCTCGGGTCTGCTCATCCATGCGCTCATCCCCTGAGCCTGAACCTGATCCCTCCCCGGCACCTCCGCTGCCGGCTGCTGGTCTCGAACGCAAAACCACCATTCTGAAACACATCACAATCACATCAGAAAACAGAAATATCTTGAGGGATCATTGGTACTACAACTAGCTTCCTGGTCTTGTCTCAGCCTCTCTTGATTCGAGTACGGATCCTCTGCTTCCAGTAGTACGGGCCCATACTACCTTCCACATCTATCCGTACTTTCTTCAAGAACTGCCCTGACTCCACCAAGTCGCTTCTAATACTACTGATCTCTGCTACTTTCATCCTAGGCTTGCCCCAGGGAAACCTCAGACTTAACTCAACTAGTCCTCAGCTGCTGCAGGTCTCCTTATAATGCTAATTAACCATCACCTGAACACCATCACATGTGACGAAGATCAGATAATTCTTCAAGTAAAAGACCCGTCCCTATAACGGTTGGACTCAAACAAGAGCTGCGCAATAGGGTCAATTCTAGCACTCTGGGATTATTCAACCCTGATCACATGTGGTGTATCGTGTTCACCTAATGGCTAACTTCCATCACTCAGAATTCCCACAAAGCACGAAGCAGGCAGCATTCGGATAAAGGAAACATACTCAGGCAAAACTATTCTCAAAATGAGAAACTGATCTAGCATACAGTGCTAAGCTCATACTATCAGGCATAACCTAAACAGGCTATCCTACTGCTGTCTACTCAATACTAGCATGCAATACTCATAAAGCTGTAACACATAAAGCAGGCACATAAGGCATCCTCCTAGATCCTTAGTCCTATACTAGCATGCTATTCAACTGAAACTGAAACTGAACAAATAACTTGTATGGATAATTTGGGAGTACTTACTTGAGCTCGGCTGACCGCATGCACCCACCTCTATCTTGTTGAAAATTCTTCCTTTCTAAGTGCTTTCAAAAATTCTTTTAGAAAACATTTTACTTTTAGAAATCTTTCTATTTCCCCTTAGTTTGAGTTCAGATACACCCGGAAGTGTATCCAAATCCCTCAAACCAGGGCTCTGATACCAACTTGAAACGACCCAAAAATACGACCCAAAAATTTTTATTTTAAGATAATCAAAATTGTAATCAGAGCATCATATAATAAAACCATACGTGATGTATTCCAAAACATGATAAAATACTGTGCGGAGAACTGTATCATACTACATCAGATCAAAACATCTAAATCAATCCCAGGCTAAAGCTGAGGCGGTGGTGTGTGCGATGCCATCATCCCGAGCTCTTCCCTTTGCTTGCTGAAGTACCTGAAACCAGAACTGAAACTGTAAGCACGAAGCTTAGTGAGCTCCCCCAAATTACCACATACCATACAATAATATATCAAGCACATACGGGGCCTTGCCCCCTCCATCGGACCGAAGTCCGAAGCTGACTGACCGGGACCTTATCCCCTACATCGGACCGAAGTCCGAAGCTGACATCGGACCGAAGTCCGAAGCTAACTGGGACCTTGTCCCCTACATCGAACCGAAGTCCGAAGCTGACATCGGTCCGAAGTCCGAAGCTAACCGGGACCTTGTCCCCTACATCGAACCGAAGTCCGAAGCTGACATCGGACCGAAGTCCGAAGCTGACTGATCATAGCATAACATATCACTAACATGAACACACATAATCTTGTCTGAGCCACGAAGGCATCAAACATGCTAACTACTGCATCGGATAACATCCGGATACTACTGCTAGCTAAACGGGCCGGCATTGTGGCCTTAGACCCGTTCCTACTGAAAGGGAACTCACCTCGTAAACTGGCGGCTGAGTGTGTGTGTCTGAAAGCTACCGGCTGCTGCTCCCGAAACTCCTCGGCTACAAGTCCATGAACACACTCAATCAAATACTAAACACTGCACTTGGGGTAAAATGACTCTTTTACCCTTGGTCAAAGTCAACTTACTGTTGGGGCTGACTCGCCGAGTTGGGCCACCCAACTCGCCGAGTCCTACTCTCACTTCTCAGCTCTACATGCTGCTACTCGTCGAGTGTGGCATCGACTCGACGAGTACCCTCTTGATCCAAGAACTCAGATGATCTTCATCCGACTCGCCGAGTCAGATGAACAGACTCGTCGAGTCGTTCTTAATCCTCAAGGAGATTGCCTTGGACTCGCCGAGTTGTATGAACAACTCGCCGAGTCCCTCCATTACTGAGTCTACTCTTAACTCGCTGAGTCCACTCCCTAACTCACCTCGTCCACTCGACACTGAAGAAACTGGAGAACTCGGGAATCGCGACATGACTCGTCGAGTCGTTCTTCCGACTCGCCGAGTCGCCGCCATGCAACATATTTTTACTCGATTTCTCTTGAATCCAACACATGTAAATGATAGATCTAGGTCCATTAAGCTGTTTTACCACGTAAAGTTTCCAACTTTACGTGCACAACCACATGAATGAGGGAAATAAGACTAAAATATGCATAATAAGGGTAGATCCATGGCTTATAAGCAATGTAACTCCAAAAAGACAGTGGATCTGGACTCTTCAACACCCCAACACTCAGATCCAAAGGTATTTCGGCTTAATAACACAATCAAGCAAGCATAAAGCTTGGAACAAGCATCAAATAGCCCTTAAAAGAGCTCAAATGGAAGTTTAAGCATGAAACCAGAAGAGAACTCCGAAAATACCTGAATAAGTTCACACTTGATCTTGGATCTTGGCACTAGAACTCGTTTCCTTGCTTCCTTCTTCTTCTCCTTCTTCACCCCTTCACAAAATGGAACAAGATCACATATAAGCTCACAAGAGGAAGGTTTAGGGTTTCTCACAGTGCTCTCAGGGGGAAAGTGACGAGATGGAGGCTATAATGGGGTTTAAATAGTGAGCAAAACCCGGGAGTTAGGGTTTCACCCAGACGGATGGACTCGCCGAGTCCAGGATATGGACTCGCCGAGTCCCCGGCTCACGCGTGCTCTCAGCCGCGACCCCACTCGGCGAGTCAGGCTATGAACTCGCCGAGTTCCTCTTGCAAAACTCACAACTATTACCAATAAATTAACATACCGGGAACGGGTCGTTACACCACGGCGGGTGGTCAACGATCAGGAATCTGATGGTGGTCAGAGTCGTCTCAAGTGGAAGGCTCGTAATGATGGTATGGGCAGTTGAGAACTTCTGGGTTGAGATATGGGTAGCCGATTATCGAGTAGCCAATTCCCGGGCTAGGATGTGTATTCTTGCTTGAATTTTGAGTGGTAGTGGGAAGGGTTTCGGAGGATCATCAGTGTGTTCTGAAGGGTTAGCGCCTTCCTTGTATTCCAATTGAGTGTTTGGATGCACTGAAGTTGCGCATCGTGTGATATCAGAAATTATTATGGGATTCAAAGGAAATGTATTGTCGTGAGTGTATGGTATTGGGAGTAAGGGAATCAGTGGTTGTGGCAGGATCTTGTGATGTTCTGTTGGGATATTCTGAGGTATCCGGGTATGATGCCTTTATTTCGGAGTTACTCGTAAATCTTGAGTTGAAACGATTTGTGGTGTATCAGGTATCTACGGATCTAGTGGGAGCCCTTCGAGTATGGGCATCCAGGGAGATTATTAAGAGAATGGAACTTCGCAAGGGTGGGCATTTTGATATGTCGATTGCTTCCAGAGTCTGGAATGTGTATTCGAGCCGAGTATGGGTAGCTACCTGCGATAGTCTGCGGAGCATGAACTAGTGGAGTCAGAGGGTGTTGTGATACTGCGGGGAGCCGTAGTACTCACTAGTCAGAGAGTGTTGTGATACTGCGGGGAGCCGTAGTACTCACTAGTTAGAGGGTGTTGTGATACTGCGGGGAGTCGTAGTACTCACTAGTCAGAGAGTGTTGTGATACTGCGGGGAGCCGTAGTACTCACTAGTCAGAGGGTGTTGTGATACTGCGGGGAGCCGTAGTACTCACTAGTTAGAGGGTGTTGTGATACTGCGGGGAGCCGTAGTACTCACAAGATGGCAAGAGAATGTGATGATGGAGTGATCTCCGATCAGTGTATGATGTGGAAGAGTTTTGGGCTTGAGTATCCCTAGTATTGAGTTCTGGAGCCTGGGTGTTGAACCGGGGGCGAGACTGGGGTCACCGTCTCTGTCGGGAGATGCGGTGAGGTGCGCAAGGGATATGCGCAGCAGAAACCAGAGATTAGATTTTAGGCGATCCTCGGTTGGATTGTATTTTCTCGCATGAGGAAAAGAGAATTTTGTGGCATGCGCGTCCCTGGGCCGGGATAGTGGTCACGGGGAGGAAGTTAGTGGGTTATTTGGATCATGATGATGTCTGAGGACACTTCAGAGCGAACGAGCGATTCAGGCGCTCGAAGACATGCTTCGGGCATGTGTATTAGATCTCGGAGGGAGTTGCGGCACGTATTTATCTTTAGTTGAGTTATCCTATATCAACAGCCATCATTAGTGCATGTGTATGCCACCCTTTGAGCTGTTGTATGGGAGGAGGTGTCGGACCCTCATTTCTTGGGGAGAGGTAGCGCATGGACCCGAGGGCCCTTGCGAGCAGATCCAGAGCATGTGTGATACATGGAGTAGTGGCATGGTTGGCTAGTGGTTTCCCTGGGTAAGGGAAGAGAAAGGTATGTAACCCCCGGGGGGGGGAGTGTTGGTTCATGGAAGTGAAAGTAGTAGTGAGAGTGGATGATTTGGAGTATGGTGGTTGAACATTGTGTCTGTGACAGTGGTATGGAATGACATCATGTTGGGATGTCTGCTGAGGACGCGGAAGGGGTTCCGTGAGAGTAGGGCCAAGAGTCTTAGGATGAATGCGGGGAGGGAGTCGGGGACTCCCAGCTTGATTCTGATCAGGGTATTGGATATGTACTAGTGGTTCATCCTGGGGGGATGTTGGAGGATATCATCAGTGCATCGGGTTTTTCCCAACCCGAGGGTATTGGGCAAGTTCAGCATGCGTATGTGATTGCAAGAGGAGAACTCATGGGAGTTGTTCTGAGATTGAAGAGTGGGTCTTTCTGGTCAGCACGGAATGGATAAAGTGGGATTCGGATCGGGGATCCGATGGTTCATGGCTTTCTAGCCCTTATGGGTCGAGCGGTTGTTAAGATTTGGAGCAGTGATACATCTCAAGTAATTCTCGATTGTTGAGTGTGATTATCAGAGGGTACAGCCGGTGCCCGGTTTGAGACGGTGGTCAGGACACCGCAAGGAAAGAGGAAGTGAGTTCGAGTTCGATGGTTATGCTTTGAGGAACCTGGTCCAGTTAGGGCCAGGTGGCGCGCCGTGGGAGTATTTTGGAGTTGAGTTGCCATATGCTTCGAGGACGAAGGATAATTTAAGTGGGGGAGAATTGTAACATCCCGAAATATCAAGAGTAGAGTTGAAGGGCTAAAAGAGTAAGTTGTGAAAGAGTGACTCGGCGAGTCCATGGATGGACTCGACGAGTAGAGTCGCGACTGGGTCGCGTGCTAAGTAGCCGACTCGGCGAGTCAGTGAGGAGGACTCGACGAGTAGGCGCTGATTGGAGAAAACCCTAATTCTCGGGGTTGAGCCCTATATAAAGAACATTATGTTTTCCTCCCAGCCTCCTTATCACCCCTTGAGCCCCAGAAAACCCTAAATCGCGGAGAAGCACCATTGTTGAGTGGATTGGAGCTTGGAGAAGTAATTGTTGAAGGAATTTTGGGAGATTGAAGGCTTGGAGCAAGGGGCTTTGCTTGGATTCGAATTACATTGCAGTTGGGGCATCTCTTGGAGGTAATATCTCGTTCTTGGGTTGTTATTATGTGTTTCTTCATTTTGGGGTTTGTGGGAACTTGTCTATGGATGTAATGGGAAGTCTAGAGGTTAGATCTGAGGTTGCTACCTCAGATCTAGAAGGGAGAAGAATCAGAGAGCATGAAAGTCCCTGTGTTGGAGTGTTTAGTGAAGCTTTCATGTCCCAAACCCTAGCCCAATGTGCAAATGGCCTAGATCTCTTTGGATTCACGTAAAGTTTGCCACTTTACGTGATGGATGAGTGGTAGGAGGCTAGATCTATGTTTTGGAGCAATTGCATGGCCTGGAATGCTTCCGAATGGATTCAGACCGATGGTACTCGGCGAGTCACATGGGTGTACTCGACGAGTTGGATGAAGATGGCCTGGAACTCGGCGAGTTGTATGAACAACTCGGCGAGTAGGTTGATGATAGTCTTGGACTCGGCGAGTCTGTTCTTGGACTCGGCGAGTCTTGTCGAAGAGTCCCGATATTCCCTGGTTGAGTCGAGAATCGGTGAGTCAAGGGATGACTCGGTGAGTTGTGTGCGAGTGGACTCAGAGTTGTTGGACTCGGCGAGTCTCGGAGTGACTCGGCGAGTTAGGTCGCGGATTGAGTGAAGATCTGATTATAGAAACTCGGCGAGTCATAGAGTTGACTCGGCGAGTAGGGTCAGTCAGGGGTTGACCTTGACTGAGGACTTTGATTTTGACCAAGGGTTGACCGTTGACTTTTAGGGTTTGGTCAGCGATGTGGCCTTTGGGCCAAGAGAGGGGTAAAATAGTCTTTTACCCTTAAGAGGGTGCATTGAGAGGATTGATTCTAGTCTCGAGAGTTATAGTCATGAGAGTTTTGCCTTACGTGTTAGGCAGTGGCGAGTTCGAGATCCGAGTATGGAGATATCTGCTTTTTGCTTGCCAGGTGAGTCTTCTCACTATACTTTACCTTGAGTAGGTAACCAGAGTTATGTGACAGAGTATTTGTATGCTATGTATGTTATGTGTTGTACTGCATTATTTCTATGTGATTTATGTTGTGCATGTTGCAGAGTTGGAACCGAAGGGTTCCTAGAGTTAGAACCGGAAGGTTCACAGAGTTAGAACCTGAGGGTTCACAGAGTTTGGGTGCACGGACCCATAGAGTTATAGCCTCGAGTGGCTTATATGTGTTATGTGTGTGGTATTTTGGGGAACTCACTAAGCTTCGTGCTTACAGTGTTTTGTGTTATGATGTTTTCAGGTTTCTTTCAGTATCACGGTACGGCACCGGCTTGATTGTACACACCAGAGCAAGAGTCATATTTTGGAGGATCCTGGTTTTCTATGCAAGTGAAAATGGAGCTATGTTTTGTAATTTGATTATGAATGAGATTTTTAACAAGTGTTCTAAGAATAAAATGATTATTTAAAATGAAAATTTTGTCTTGAAATTTACGGTGTTACAATACTATTATAACATTAATGGTTAATTATTATATATGTATAAGAACAAGTCGTTTTACCGTTAGTAGGCCTCATTCATG
Source organism: Lactuca sativa (assembly GCF_002870075.4). Classification (NCBI taxonomy): domain Eukaryota; kingdom Viridiplantae; phylum Streptophyta; class Magnoliopsida; order Asterales; family Asteraceae; genus Lactuca; species Lactuca sativa. The sequence continues at coordinate 229,028,920 of NC_056631.2, read as the reverse complement.
AAGCCGGTCTATAAGGTGGGTATAAGGTTGTTGCCTATAAAATGGCGACTTAATGGGTGTCCACTCTCACCCACCGCTTGCTTGATCGGTGGAGGGTCGTTAGCCGAACGGGTAGGACAATGACTTTAAATTCTCATTAAAAGTATATTGAATATTATAAAGTAACTAAATATTTTTTTATTTAATTCCCAATCTTAGTTACTTTAGGAAAAATGTGAATTTGGTGCTAGCCCATGGAATTCACACTTTGTACCTTACCAAGTCGTTGGTGGAGCGTGTGTGGTTAACCGGCACACTAACTTGGACTAGTAAGGATCACGAAGGGTGACTTAATGTTTGACATAGATCAATGGAGCGTGTGTGGTTAACCGGCACATTGATTGGGTGATAATATTAAGGGTACCAAGTGAATTGGTATGGTTATTCACACCTTTGTTTTGTGATCCTCGGCATCCCAGTCACAAAATTTGAGAGGGCACACTCATGATTGAAACATGCCATTGAAAAGTTCAATGAATCTCAGAAGATCTAGGAATTTCAAATCCAATTAAAACCTAATAAATTATTTCGTTTTTCATGGTGGAAATTGGTGAATCGTCATTCGCCTACCTTCAAATATTTTATAGCTTGGATTACGGCATCCCTCTTCCAAATTATAAAATATTGTGTTGGGTCCTAGCCTTAATATTTCATATTGGGTGTTATATTAAGGACTTTGAATCAACTCACTTGATTTTCTCCCATTATAGATGTCTGGTTCAGACAACTATGATCTTCCCAAATCTCTTGAAGATGGTGTCCCTCAACATCATGCTTCACTTCCTCCACCTCCTCCAATTATTCTCCCTCACCCACAAGTTCTTGAAAAGTTTAAAGTCACTCAATCCCTATTGGCAAGCATAGTCTATGTGTGCTCACATCTTAGAGATAAAGTCACATATTGACAAGCCGGGAGAGTTGGGTGTCAAAGTCTCATGAAGGTTGGATGCTCAATCACTTTCTTAGTAACATAGTGAGTCTCTTTGGGACTACTATGAGATAGACTATGACATGACCCTTAATGATGTTATCTATTTGCTTGGTGTTGTGGAATCAGCAATGATTTGGAACACCAGTAAAGCAAATTTGATTAAAAGAACAACTTCCCAAGTCTTAAATGGACATTGACAATGGTAGCATTGGATATCTAGAAAAGGATTTCTCTTCCCAATGGAAAGGGATCGGCTATAGTCAACTCGGTTGACCAAATAGTAAAGAGAAAGGCAAATTCTGAGATAGTCTCATGTGCCATTACCAAAGGGTCCATGTGTTTTGTTGCCAAAGGAAGGGGCATTGGTTGCGAAGCTGCCCTATTCACCTGAAAGGTCATAAGGTTGATCAAGTCAAGAGGTTTGACTCTACTTTGGGTAAAGTCCACTGTCTAACTCTATTAAGTTCCTATTTGGAGATTCTTACTACATAATGTGAATGGGTCACATGCTAATGTTTTTAAGAATCAAAGAAAAGATAGGAAGCTTAAAGTAAGTATATGTTGATTCTGATTGCGAAGGTGGGTTTCGATCGCATGGTTCGGCAATCAGAATTTTGAGTTGTTGCTTAAGAGTTATAATATATTGCTTATGAATAGATAACAACGAGGTTTTCATGTGGATTGTAAGGATATGTTTTTCCGCAAAGTTTTAAAATAAAAGAAAAAAGGGTTTTAATTTTATTTATTTTAAAAATATCCTTACAATGGCATTTGTGGAAAATTGTTGCTTATATGTTTCCAGTAATAGCAATATTGGAAAGTGGATTTGATTCTTTCATTTGTGGTAGTGTCTGAATTTACCAAATGAAGAAAGTTTTTCATCACCTAGGTTTCAATTGGACAGAAACTTGGAATCATACAAGTTGTATTGTATGATGAATGAGAATTTTCATCTTTGAAAATTAAGACTAATTCTTTGATCACATGTATATGTGAGTTAATTGAAGGACTAAGGAATTAGGTACACTGGGTGTGCGCTGGTCAAGGTCCACCACAAAGATTGATTTGTCATGATTTACTAAAGATTAGTAAATATTATTATACTTATAAGGTTATGTATAATTCTGTAACATTGGAAAGGTTACAATGTATGACAAAACAAATGAGAAGAATCAAATTAGGCAGAAAGATAAAAGTTTCTCAAATCTGAAAGGATGGGAGAGTACTTTAGTATCATATTTCATGATCATCTTAATGATTATGAAACCATATCACAAATTCATACTCTAAGGACGTCTTAGTGCATTGTTATGGCTAAGAAGAGAGGTCATGAATTGTTGGATTGGTTAAGATCGAGAAGATGAGTCATACTTCGTTCCAAAACAATTCTTAGAGTCATACTCCAAGATTGTAACTTTGAGTGACATAAAGGAAGATTTATTAACACTAGTCAAATGTAAGAGTAAAATGTTTTCTACTCTTGTACATTTGAGATTGGTAAGTTGTGATGTCTTGGATGAGACAAAGACCAACTAAGACCAATTGTGTGAAGTGTTAGTCTTGATAAGAATCCGCACTATCCCTTGAATATTTGTTTTGTCAAGGAATGGCTCTTGACTGGGGAAACTTATATGTCAAGGGGACAGTGGGAGCCTTAAATATCCTGAAAGAGTTTCAAGATTTAATCAAGAGTAAAACCTGTAATTTATCACTGGCACACAACTTAAGGTTTGCAACCTATCGTGTTGACATAATTCTTGTTTCTGTACCTACTTCAAATAAGTTGAATTTGCATGTGAGTTATCAGAGTTCAACTTGGAAGCATTGGTGGGCCTTGTGCTACCAAGGTGACAAGAAACTAAGATTGAACAAGTTTAATCCATGTAAAGCTGAATTTATCACTAACCTTATCTTGTGATTATGGTTTTGACAAATTCACATGGATAGGAACTCATACACTATAAAATCTAAGTGTCATAAGGTTTCTCTCCGATTCATGAAAATGATGGTGAGGAAACGCTTTCACTAAGTAGATTTTACGTAGATATCAATTGTGTTATTTTCATTTTCAAAAGTCGTTAGTGGAGCGCGTGTGGTTAACCGGCACACTAACATGGACTTGTGAGAAATGGCAAATGCCTAAGCAATTGAGACTATGATTACGACATCCCTTTTTCATAGTCCTGAAAATTGTTTAGACACACATGTGAGCTATCTAAGAAAGGGTGTATGAATCTAAATTTCAGAAGTCCAGCAGATTTCTGGAAATATGTCAGAGCTAGTAGGAGCATAAGTGTTGTGCTGATAATCATCATGTTAGTGGGAGCATGATTATTACGTTTAGTGTTGCAAGTTAGCAATGTTAATTATAGAAAACAAAGTTTCAATTCGTGAAGTTGCAGGGGTTGAAAAGTTGTCTTGCTATAATTAAGGGAGAGGAAATTATACTTCGTTTCAATTCTAAAGCTTAGATTGAGATTTTGATCATCTTTAGTCAAGGATATATATATGAATTTTATGTCTGAATGGTTCGACTTAAGGAAATTCTATATATATTGCGCTCTCAAAATTCAATTATGACTACGGCATCCCTCTTCATAGTTAAATTTTGAAAACATGGCAAATAAAAAAAATATTGTAGCAAAAGACTGGTCTAGTATCATGTCTTTATGTGAGACATCTTGAATCGCAAAAAGACTGGTCTAGTATCATGTCTTTATGTCAAACATCATGAATCGTGTCCCATATGCTTCGGATATAGGATCGATTGCATGTGCTATAATATTCATCTTTTCTAAATTTTCCAAATGCTTAAGGCATTGAGAAGGGAAAAGTCTAGAACTGGATATGACTAAAGTGATTAAGCAAATGTCGAGGACAAATCTGAGGTTCGCCAAAGATTGGTTGCTCAGGGAAAGTTGGAAGTATGATGTAAGTTGTCGGAAAGGACCATATTGACATATTTTGAAAAGAAGTAACTCTTGTTCGGAAGTGATAGTCAAAGTGGGACTATGGAAATGTCTCCATAGGTGGAAGTTATTCAATCTATGTAAGATTAGAAAACCTTAATGCAAGAAGGATGTTCAAAGCAATGTACTTTGAATATGAGACATCCGTTCCATAGAAGTTGACCTTCTTTTGAATACTCTGTAATGACTGGTGACAAGGTTTTGGTGACTTTGTGCATAATCATTACAAGAGGAACATTGCATAAAAGTTTAAAATCTAACAGTTTTTTTTTGGTAAATGATAGGAATCAGGGATTCTCACATTTACAATAAGGATTTGGGATTGTGAAATGAGTATCATTGGAATCATGTTCAATTGATCTACATCACAATGTAAGGATCATAGACAAACATAGTGTGCATACTTGGAGTATGGCATAACTATTGTTTAGAAAAACAAAGTGTACATTCTAGGAGCATGGGACGACTGTTGTTTTTATTCAAGTCTTAAGTTGATTGTTTGAAACATTATACAATGAATAATGTGTAATCAATATGGTGATAAATAAAAGGTGGTTCTATTTATATTCAAAACGGTTTTGAGACCATATTGGATTCGATTATTATTGTGTTTCACTTTGCATGTTTTGACTTCCAAAATAGCTAGGTTATTCTTTCCGAATGACTAAGTTATTTAAACACTCCACAGTCGTTCATATGTTGGAAGTAGGTATGAATCAAGACTGTCATGAATCGAGTTTGTAGATGGCTAAATGGGTTTAGTCATAGCAATGGTTGCTACAACATTCATGAGTGCTCATAAGTTATGAGTATTGGAATAAACCCACGCTCACTTGTATCACTTCATGGAATTTATCTCGAGTGATCGTGAGACGGTAATATCATATAAATCTTCAAACCTAGAGATATGAGTTGTTACCTATGAGTTGGTTGTGCATTGATTGCACGTAAACGCATCAGTAACTCGATGTTATAAAACGTGCCTTTGTGTACAATTCAACAAGTAGTAGAACAAGCATATGAGTCGAAGTTTATCTGTTCCTTCTAGAAATAGAAGCGATATTTGGGCCCCTCGATGATTTTGTTGTGACCTATGTACCGGCCGGTCAGAACTAAATTGATGTGTTTGATTAAGTTCTTTTTCAAACAAATCGAAAATCGGGAAACGAACTGCTGGACAATAAGTACGACGTTGTTCCATGTATTTGTCCAGCTGATATCATGAGAACAGAGGAGTATATGATCACTTATCTAAAATGGCGCTTCATAGTTCAATAGAGTTTTTGAGAGCTACGATTGCTGGTTGGTTCCTGAAGTAACATACACAAATATAGTTATTAGACTTATCCAAGTGGGAGTCTATTGGATAAGGTGTCTAAGTCCATAACTTATTTGGTATATATTTGACCCGACCCGGCATGGTCCATTTGGGTTGCATTTCATCCAAACTATTTATGGATAATTTTATGAGAGTTATACACATATGATTATTAATATATTATAAGTTATAATATATTAATATGAAGTCATGTTATTTAATTAGTCTTAGTCTTAAATTAATTATGAATTAATTTAGAGATTAAAAGGAAGACTAATTAGATTGTGGGCTATTGGTTTTATATGGTGTGGGATAACACTCATTTGTTAATGGGTTAGGCTTGTATGGAAGTCCATGGATGATCCATGGAGCTTTTAACCCATGGATCCTTGGGAAAGGAAAGGTCATGGGTTATTAGGGTTTCACCCTAATCATGTACACTATATAAGCATGCTTATGTTGCATGAAATAGCCATTAGAGTGACTAGTGTCACTAGTGTGTGTGCTTGTGTGTGGCCGAAAATTACAAGTGTGTGTACTCTTTCAAAGTTTTCCAAGAGTTTGTGGTGATTTGTGATTCCATTTGAGGCATTCACACTATTGGTGCTTGGCCCTCAAACTCCTTAGGAATCAAACTCATCATCAAAAGGTATGTAATCTCATCTAATTCTTTTATGTTTAAAAGTACCCCATGCCATGTTAGATAGGTTATGAACCTTGGAAAAATTATTATTTTGCATGTATTTAGACAAACATAGATCCAAGGTTTATTAGGTTTGCATGCACACTTAGGAAGTGTTAGATTGCTCAAAACCCAACACCACCACCACGGACCTTGCAGGGAGATGCAGTGCTCTAATTGCAACAGGAAGGGACACATCGTCCGTTTCTGCAAGACTCCAACAGCTCAAGCTACCCAGGTTCCTAACGCCGGTATGGGCCAAGCTTGCTACGGTTGTGGCGAAGTGGGCCACTACAAGAGGAACTGCCCTAAAACGGGGATGGCTGGAGGAGTAGGAAGAATTATGGCCCTAGGCCACGAGGAAGCAGTAGCTGATCCTACGATAGTTACTGGTACGTTCCTCCTCGATAACTCATATGCTTGCAAACTTTTCGATAGTGGAGCCGAGAAAAGTTTTGTAAGTCACAAATTTGCACACCTGCTTAAACAAAAACCATGTGCATTAGATAGTTCATTCACGGTAGAAATGGCTAACGGGAAAACAGAGAGTACAAACTGCATATACGTATGTTGTACCTTAACTTTAGATGGCCATACTTTCAAGATAGATCTCATACCAGTCCCAATTAAATGTTTCGACGTTATCATCGGTATGGATTGGTTGAGTCTTCTTCGTTCCGACATTATGTGCTTCGAAAAAGCAGTTCGTCTTAACCTTCCTAACAACGAAACCTTAGTTATCTACGGCGATAAACCTAGTACGAGCCTTCGCATCATTTCGTGCATTCAAGCCCAGAAGTGCTTGCGGAAGGAGTACCCTGCATTCCTCGCACACGTCGTCGATACCAGTCAAGAACTGAAAGACATCTAGAAAATCCCAGAAGTACGCGACTTTCCCGACATATTCCCATAAGAACTTCCCGGTTTACCACCACAACGCCAAGTCGAGTTCAGAATCGACTGAGTGCTAGGGGCTACCCTCGTAGCCAAATCTCCTTATCGTCTGGCACCAGCTGAAATGCAGGAACTTTCCAGTCAACTTAACGAACTTCTCAAGAAGGGATTCATTCGACCAAGCTTCTCACCATGGGGAGCACCGGTCTTGTTCGTCAAGAAGAAGGATGGATCGTTTCGCATGTGCATCGACTATAGAGAACTCAACAAACTTACCATTAAAAATCGTTATCCCTTGCCTTGTATTGACGATTTATTTGATCAACTTCAAGGAGCCAACTACTTCTCGAAGACAGATCTGCGATCCGGATATCACCAACTACGAGTATTAGAGGAGGATGTTCCCAAGACAGCCTTCCGAACTCGTTATGGGCACTACGAGTTTGTAGTAATGCCATTCGGATTAACTAACACGCCCGCAGTATTCATGGACCTGATGAATACGGTGTGTCGTCCTTACTTGGATCAGTTCGTCATCGTCTTCATTGATGACATACTCATCTACTCTCGAAGTAAGGAGGAGCATAGTCAACATCTCCGTAAAATCTTAGAAACATTGCGATCGGAGAAGCTCTACGCGAAGTTCTCAAAGTGCGAATTTTGGATTCGGCGAGTCGAATTCTTGGGCCATGTAGTTAGCGAAGAAGGTATACACGTGGACCCTTCCAAAATTAAGGCCATCGAGAACTGGTCAGCACCAAAGACACCTACTGAAATTCGTCAATTTCTAGGTCTGGCTGGCTACTATCGCAGGTTCATTCAGAACTTCTCCAGCATAGCGAAACCTCTTACAACCGTGACCCAGAAAGGCGTCGCCTTCGACTACGAAGAGAAACAGGAAAGAGCGTTCCAGACGCTCAAACGAGCCTTATGCACCGCCCCGATACTATCCCTTCCCGAAGGGATAGAAGACTTCATTGTATATTGCGATGCATCCAATCAAGGACTCAGATATGTTCTGATGCAGCGAGGTAAAGTCATCACCTATGCCTCGAGACAGCTGAAGACACATGAGGTTAACTACACAACCCACGATCTCGAACTAGGAGCAGTTGTGTTTGCTCTGAAGATCTGGCGACATTACCTATACTGTACAAAAAGCACGATCTTTACAGACCATAAGAGTCTACAACAAATTTTCGACCAGAAAGAGCTCAACATGAGACAACGACGGTGGGTCGAGCTACTTAGTGATTACGAATGCGAAATTCGTTATCATTCGGGTAAAGCCAACGTAGTAGCCGACGCCCTAAGTCGGAAAGAATATACTGGTCGTAGAGTCAAATCTTTGACTTTAACTATCCATTCACACTTGTCCACGCAAATAAAGGAGGCTCAACTCGACGCTTTGAAACCTGAAAACGTGGTGGGTGAATCCCTTAGAGGGATGGATAAGAACTTGGAAGTCAAGGGTGGCGGAGCCTTATACCTCATGGATCGGATCTGGACACCGAAACACGGTGGCTTCAAAGACTTGGTCATGACCAAGGCTCACAACACTCGTTATTCCGTCCACCCGGGTTCAGATAAGATGTATCCCGATAGTGAAGGTGCGCTAGAACGCAAAGCGTGGACCGGAATTCACTTGGGAACGAGAGGATCAGATGAAACTGAAATACCCTCACCTTTTCGCTTAGTTATTTGTAACTTCTTATTTGCTTATTAGATGCTTATAACATGATTTAGATGGCCATTTTGTAACTTCTTAGTTATTTGTAACTTCTTATTTGTAACTTCTTATTTGCTCATTCACTATTCACATTTCTAACTAGAGAAAAGCCATTTTCTCTCTCACGGATCTTCGGGTTTTTATACAAAAATGTGAGTAACTCTTTCTAGTAGTGATTAGAATGCTTATTAGATGCTTATAACATGATTTAGATGGCTAAATCATTAGATCTAGGAGTTTACTCCCCAAGGTGTTCTTGGGCGGTAAACACCCGAAACAAAGCCAAAAACGACCCTTGTGTTATGCTAAAGCCTTAGACTCATATGTATGCATGTTAGGGACAAGAAAGCAACCAAAAATCCACCCAAGTTTTGGAGTTTACGGCCCAAGATTATCATAGGCCGTAAACTCCAATTTCAAACACTAAATGGTACTTTTAAGGCTCCTAAAGCCTTAGACAATTTCCTAGACTTGTTCCCATCAAATTTAGGGCATTAAACACATCAAAGAACACAAACAAATGAGAGTTTATGGCCCAACTGTATCTTAGGCCATAAACTCCATTGAAATGGACAAAAGGGGTGTTTTCATGACACCTAAAGCGCTAGACATTTACAAGAAATTGTTACCCACTTAATGGAGGGACCAAACCACATCAAAATCACTTAACAAAGTGAGTTTACGGCCAAGACTTGGTTCTTGGGCCGTAAACTCCTAAAAAGGCCACCAAGGTGTGCCTAATGCCTTCATATGCTAGGAATAAAAGTCTAGAACATATACCACAAGTGCAATAGGCTTGAAGGCAACAAAAACAACACCCCAAGAGAGTTTACGGTCGTAAACTCCAAGGGGAATGGCCTTGGGGCCGTAAACTCTTCAATGGAGTGTTTCTAGACCTTAAACCCCCTCAAGGATGGAACCACCAAGTTAGAATAATTCTAGAAAGCATTTGGGACTTCAAAACAAACCAAACACACATGTTTGGGAGTTTATGGCCGTAAACTCAAGAGTTTACAACCGTAAACTCCATGTGTGATGGTTTATGGGGAGTAAACTCTCATATAGGGTCCTTTGGAACCCTAAACACAAATACCTTGTCCCACAATAGCCTAGATGCAATCCTTAGGGCTTAAAACACTTATATAAAGTGTTTATTATGTCTAGGATGTCTTAACTTTATCAATTAGTGATTTAAGACTAATTGAATGCATATATGTGTGATTATACGTTCATTAGGATCGTAGTGTGTGTACAAGTCCTCGCTTGACACCTAGCCATCCTATACCGTTCAGTTCATCCCAATCACCAACTACAGGTGAGTTCATACCCCTAATCAATATTTTAAATGATTTTAAATGCTTTAATGGGGGGAATACAAGTAGAAAACAAACATGTTATTAAATCATTGATATGTATTTTATAACTGTGTTTGTCATTTAACAGATTTCACATGCTACAAAATGTGATGCATGAAATGTTTTTACATCTTAAAAGCACATTGTTACCAAATGTTTTACCTTTGAAATGTTTATTAAAATGACATCAAGTCATTGTTAATTATTGTTCAAAGCCCATAAGATGTCTTACAAAAACCATTTATCATTCTTGAACTAAACTATGCATATACACTTATATTCTTATATAAATATTGATGTTATAGTTTACATCTTTCATTTAGTTTCCCACACCCTTGAGTAGTAAGAGTGTACAAACCTACATGATCAACCAGTTATATTACAGTAAATTATCATAGGGATAATTTGAAGATATCAAACATTACTTCTATTACAAGGAATCACACAAGAGTCAGTTCATTCATGAGTCTATACTAGTACATTACCTGATACATGAGTACTTACAAAGGTTTACCTGATACATGAATATGTTTACATATACTTACCTGTTACATGGACACACATACATGAATACCATACAGGAACACTTTTACATAGGTGCATTATCCTGTATTCACTTACCTGGATACTTGTACTTAGGACTATGAGGATGATTTATTAGTACTTACTGTGTAAATTGTCTTTCCTATCTCGGTTCAATGGGATAGCTCGGCGGGACTTACCATTTCGAATCCCACTGATTAGCACCAGTGGTCGATGACCATTTACGGAGGTCTAAGGTTACTACTTATATTAGGTAGATCGATTTGGGACTAACCCTTCCATCCACCTGATGCTGCTACAGAGGACAATTGGATAATCTTCGGACGTTCATTAGGTTATACATTTCGCTTAATGCGATGTTGTTTTGGTCCTAGTACCCAGTGACAACACTTACAGTAGTACATTTTCCTGTTTACTTTATTTTGTGATACATTCACATAAACGATGAGTTAGACTAAGCACTTTTAGTACTAGTCAATACAAAGGAAAAACTATCATTTTACAAACAGAACATTCAGGTCTTGGTAGAAGACTACACTTCATACTTACAAAACATTCGGGTCTTGGTTGAAGACTACATCTCAAACTGATAGAAAATAAGGGATTTTCTAGGGTTTTTCATATGTACTTCATCATTTTCATTTAACGTTTTACATGGACTTCATAATAGATTTTCACAAACAAGGAAATGACACTTATATACTTATGAATTCACCAGCTTTAAAGCTGATTCTCGCTTTCAAAATAACTTGTATTCTCAGGTCATCAGTAGACAGGTACGGAGGCCAGGTTTTGAGAAGACGTAGCAGTCAAGTCTCGTCTTTTATTTTGATTGTATATTTTGGTGTCTTATTACAATGAAAGAACACACATGTATTAAACTTTACTTATAATGCAATGGATGATGTTGTTGCTTGTTTGTTATATTACACTGTTGTGATACTGTACATGACGTCCTCTACCCCTGAACGTTTCCGCCGTTCGTGGTTTTGGGGTGTGACAGAGTACGCCCAGCGTACTCAAAGCCTAGGCCTCGGATCGTCTACGTCGCGCCCTATGCGAGCCTATACCCGTCCCATCTGGAGTGTGAAGCAGTCGAGGATGCGCTCATGCGTGATGCACGAGTACGCCCAGCATACTCGGGTACACCTAGCATACCGAGGCGGTTCCCACACCCTATAAAAGGGATGCGAGGGTTCCGAAGAAATGGCTCATTTTCCTCTCAACTTTCTTGCATTTTGCCTTGTTTTCCGTGCAAGTGATATCCCGAAGCCCCGGTTACCTTGCTCAAGTCCCGAAGGTCGTTTGTGCTCCCGAGATTCCCGAGAGTCCCGAGAAAATCCGCTTTCTCGAGTCGAAGTTCTGCTCGGTTTTCATCTCGCCTTTTTCCGATCTTTCAAGTGAGTTCATACCCCTATAATCCACACTTTTAAATGTTTTATAAATGTTATTATATGCTTTTAGAGGGGGGGGGGGGGGGGGAATACAAGTGAAAAACACGATTATTATCATGTGTTATATAAAGTTTCATTAGACACTTTTTATGAAGGAAATCATATGTGATTTATAACTATTATAAGGAAACTTTCGTATGCAAAATATATCACGATAACATCATATCTTTTGAAATGAAAAATGTTGTTATATATGTATAAATCAAACACTCTGCTTAGACTGCATGTATATGTGTCCATCTTAGACACTATAAAAATTTATACTTTCATATCAAGTGATTCATTTTCTAAGGAGTTCTAAACAAACGAGACATACTTAAAGAAAACTATAATAGGTATAGTTTTACGAGAAAATTACTAATGTTTTACATACTAGAAACACTATTTTCAAGAATTCACTCTCACATACAAGAACAACCGAACATTTTCACACGTAAATCTGTTTTTATACTAAGTTTTGTGAGACATTAACTTCATGTACATTCGCGTACACATTTCAAGTCCTGTATTATATACCAGAATCCCTTGGAGGGGGAGCATGGTGTTTGTGTATAGATCTATACGGGCTTGACAACCCCGCGCCCTGACTACTAGCTACAGTACACCATTTGGGGTGACAAACGTCAGAACATTCCAACGCCTGAAGAACGTTGCGTATTGGCATTTCTAGTCAATAGCATGGTTATAAAACTCACATGGAATATTAAAAATACATTGATTTACGGGGTTTTTCAGACGTATTGGAAATTTTATACGTACATACATTTTCTAGGAACAAACATTGGTCTTGATAGAAGACTATATTTATGCTAGTACAAAATATGGGATTTTCTAGGAACAAACAAACAAAAACAAAACATTTCATTTCATACAAACATTGTCATTTAATACTTATGAAACTCACCAGCTTAAATGCTGATCTACTCTTTCAAAACTACTTGTATGTCCCAGGGATTCAGTAATTACAGGTAACAAACAACTTTTGAAGAAGGGACGCTGCGGCGCTAGTTTAAATTCATATTTTGGCATCAGATTGTAATTGGTTTTGAACATGTACCCTTTTAACAATGTAAACTTTCAATTATATATATGATGGTTGTATTTCTTTCTTTACTATGTATTCATTTGTTACGCTACCACATGAAGTCATCCGCCCCTGAACGTTTCCGCCGTTCCGGTTTGGGGGTGTGACAATTAGAAACGAAGCTGCCCTAAATACTTGTAGGAAATTAATGATGGGAAGATAAAACCCACCTTCTCAGGTATTTACACTATTCAATCTAAAAACTCATCACATACTAGTTCTTGGGTCCTTGATACAGGATGTGGTTTTCACATTTATTCTGAATTGCAGGGTCTAAGAAGAAGTAGGGATGTGGAGCACGGGATGTTGAACTTGATCATGAGGAATAAGAAATCGTCGCCTGTCACCAAGATTGGAGTTTATTCTTTATTGCTTAGTAATGGGTTAGTATTAGATTTGAACGATTGTTGCTACTCTTTAGAAATGGCGAGAAACATTATTTCTTTTCATGGTTTGTATAAACAAGGTTTTAGATATTCATTTAACAATGAAATTGGATCTATTAATGCTTTTTATAATAGTAAATTTTATTTTGAAGCATTGCCTTGTAATGGTATATATGAAAATGTGATGGTTGTAGACAACTTAGGAAATAATGTATTGCATATTGATTCGTCCAATGGTTTGGACAAGGCATGCTTGTGGCATTGTCATCTTGGACATGTCAACAAGAAGCACATAGCCCAACTCCAATAGGATGGAGTGCTGGAGTCATTTGACTTAAATTCGGATGACAAATGAGTATCTTGTTTGCTTGGAAATATGACCAAGTCACCTTTCACCCGTACTTGTGAAAGAAGTGAGGATTTGTTGGATCTCATACACACCGATGTATGTGGACCCTTTAGATCCACCACAAGGGATGCTAACCGCTTCTATGTAACCTTTATCGACGATTATAGCAGATATGGATATATCTACTTAATTAAGCACAAGTCGGAAACCTTTGAAAAGTTCAAAGTGTTTAAACATGAAGCGGAGAATCAATTGGGCAGGAAGATAAAGATGCTCCGATCTGATCGAGGCGGTGAGTATCTTAGTATTGAGTTTCACAACTATCTTAAATAATGTGGAATTGTTTCACAACTGACGGCACCTAGGACACCGCAACTTAATGGTGTGGCTTAGAGGCGCAATCGAACCTTGTTCGACATGGTTCGTTCCATGATGAGTCGAGCTTTGTTACCTATCTCATTCTAGGGGTATGCCTTAGAGACTACCGTCCATATCCTTAATCTATTCCTAACTAAGAAGGTTGCCAAAACACCTCACGAAATGTGGACATGGAAGGTTCCCTCATTAGCGCATATCAAGGTTTTGGGTTGCAAGGCTTTCGTAGGACAAGAGACTCACGACAAGCTCGAACCTCGTAGTGAGCATTGTACTTTCATCGGCTACCCACATAAATCCTTTTTATCTTTTTTTTATAGACCTAGTGAGAACGTGGTCTTTATAGCGTGAATGAGCGTCTTTCGTGAAAGAGAACTCATATGCCAAGAGGATAGTGGGAGGCAAATTGACCTTGAAGAGCTTCAAGAGTTAAGCGATGAAGGAACCTCTACAACTAGCGCTCAACCTGAGGATGAGACTCCTATTGAACCAGTTGATGAGCCCTTACCTCTGAGACGTTCCAGTAGAGTTAGTGTTCTACCTGTGTTGTATGGTTTTCATATAACAAGTGAAGGTGATACGTTTATCAGTGATAGCGCACTGATAAATTTGGATAAACCTAACAACTACAAGGAAGCCATGGTGGCCCAAGAGTGTCACACCCCCGGCCAAGGCGGAACACGCCGGGAGCGGGACTGAGTTCATGGATCACAAATAAACTGAATATATAGCACACGTACAACGATAAACAAAATAGCATTTGTATTTCATCATTAAGTTTGAATACAGGGTTCTTACAGATAATAATAGTACAGTAGTTGCCTTTAACAGATAAACAAATAACAGGAACAAGCTAGCTAGATCGTCTGCAATCCACGACTAATCTTCTTCTTGAAAGCCTGTCTGATGATCCCCTAAGAATACATGTAAGTTTGAAAGTCAACACAAAGGTTGGTGAGTGTCATAGGTTTTCTGCTAACGTAGTAATACTTTTAGTAAGTCTAAAAAGTATTATCTTTGTATGTATAACAACAGTTAAACAGTGTTTGCAATGAGTCTTTAAAAGCCAAAATGTATAGTTTGTATAAGTAAACCCATACGTAAAACTGTGTTTGTAATGAATCTTTGAAAGCCAAAACGTTATGTTTCATAAGTAATTCCATACTTAAAACTGTGTTTGTAATGAATCTTTGAAGCCAAAACATTATGTTCCATAAGTAATCCCATACTTAAAATTGTGTTTGAAATGAATCTTTGAAGCTAAAACGTTATGTTCCATAAGTAATTCCATACTTAAAATTTTGTTTGAAAGCAACCAAATCCATGGTTGTACGGGTAACGAAGAAAGTTTTCTGCCAAGGTTGTAATTCACAACCGCAGATACGGATAAACAAACATACGGATATACGGATACAATTATCTGCCAAGGTTGAACTTAACAACCGCAGATACGGATAAACAACAAGTATATTTGATAATCATACATATAAAGTGTACGATACTTGTTTAAACAGTTGACAAAACTTAGTATAGTGTACACAAGCACATGTATGAGCCTAGGATAGAAGTTCTATAACTTGTATAAACGTATAAACCTACATATTTTTGTCATAAACAGACATACGGATATACGGATGAAGTTATCTGCCAAGGTTGAACTTAACAACCACAGATACGGATAAACAGGTAATTGACAAGTATATTGATAAGCGTACACATTGAAGAGTACAATACTTTTATAACTATATAAACTTATATGTTTCTATGTATGTATGAGGTATAATTAGACTACCAAGTTGATAACCGGCTATACAGTTTTAGCACAATTTTTGTTGGAACGTATATGATATTTTTATTAATCGTATTATCTTAACAAAATAACATATAAAAGTATTGAGGTTTAAAACGATTTTGTTTACTTAACATGTAAGCGTTTAAACAATTATTTCTAAAACTGGTAAAGTATTTACACAAAACAATGATATTTTTTTTGTGTATTTTGTATGGTAAATATTACTTAGTACACGTACCGTAAGTAGTAGCGTGATAAATAATATTTTTTTTGTGAATTATATTGCATAAAAACGGCAGTGTTGTATGTTTAAACAAAGTATTTAGAAAATAGATATATACTAGATATACAAGTACTACATGTATTCCCCTCCACGAAAATATGTAAAAGTGGGGCCGTAACACTCACCTTAAAGGGTGGTTGATGATTTATTTCGAGTATTTGATGCGAGAAACCGAGAAGTGTCGCTTTGATAACGAACCGTCAAGATTTATTTAGTTTCCTAGAAATATTAACTTAAATTAATAAAGGAAAGGTTAATTGGTATTTTAACTAAAGCACATGACCCATCTTCTAATTTAAATAATTTAAATGAGACTAAGTTTGTTAATAATTTCCAAATAAAGGTTAAAATGATTTATTTAATTTCTATGTTTGTCGTTGGATTTATTTTGTAAATAAAACCCATGAGAGGGTTTCCATGTAAATAAATGAAATGAAAATTTATTGATCTGGACTTATTTTCACAATTTTTCGAGTGATCGGTTGTGAATTTAAAGCTTTTGAACTAGATTTGCCAAGGATTTTCGAAATGGCTATATTGACTTAATTTGGAAATGCAAGTTTGGTATATGTTTGAATCACTTACTATCAAAATCGATGGCATGTATTTAAAACAAAATCGATGGGACCAATTTTGATAGCAATATCAAAGGGAGGGTGTAAATAATTAATTTGGAATGGAAGAAGGACTAAAAGTGTTTATTTTAAATGCAAGTTTGGAGTTTCTACTTGTTTTGTAAAGATTTTAACCCGGTTTGATCACCTTCCTGTGATCAACGCGTATGTATCATACAAAAAAAAATGATAAAAAGTAAATTATGGTATTTGTTTATGATAGTTTACGAACGAGAAAAACAAAGGACGTACAAATTAAAAATGGTGGTGGGGATGATCGTTACTTACAGCGGCAGCAAAAAAAATAAACAGGAGGTGGCGATGGGTGGCAGCGTGGTGGCTGACTTCGTGTCTCTTCCTCCTTTTGATCTGGAAAACAGTGAGGTAAGGAGGCTAGGTATGTGTTCATGAACAAGGGGTTATAAGGAGGGTTAAGGTAGTAGAATGATGGTGAATTGGTGGTGTTAGGATGGTGGTTTTTGGGTGTTCTTGGTGGTAAACCGGGAAAGAGCTGGAAGGTGGTTTTAGAGAGAGATAGGGACGTTTTAGAGGAAGAGAAGATAGCTGGAAGTTTTGTGAGGAACATGAGGATCCAAGGCTCCCTTTTATAGCCATAAACACACACATACACTCTCATATGATCCATACCTTCTATCAAATCACAACCCATGCTTTGTATCATTTAGAAAGAGTGTAAGCAAGATGATAGAGTATAGGATGAAGGAAGAATACGTGGGTAAGGGGTGAGAATGAGCTGGATATTTTGGTTCGTACAAGCCTAGTGGGTCCCACATTGGGTTGTATGTTCATTCATTAATTGCTCAAAAACACACAAAATCGGGTGCATCGGGATCTGTGCGTCGAGAATATTTTTAGAAAATACCTTTAGATAGAGTTTAATTCAAGGATTCCAAAACATTAAACTGATTAATTTTTGGAGTTACGGAACTCCGGGAAATCGCATTTAAAGTTTTGCGTTTAAACGGCTCGCGGTGTCCGTTTTCGCGACTTTTGTGAATATTTTCGTAAAAATTATTTCGAGTGTGAAATTAAATAATAGACTATAGTCTGAGTCCGAAAACGCCCTCGGAAATCCTGTCGGCAAAGTGTAAGTGCGTCAACGGATCGATTCGGTTTTACGCGGTTAAAGAAAAACAGTGTTTTACTGTCTGTTTTCTTAAAACTGTCGTATCTTTTGCATACAAACTCCGTTTTAGACATTCTTTATATTTTCGGAAATAGGGGAACATTTACTATAATATTTTAATGTTTTTTTTTCTCAAAACTACTTAATGCAAAATTTCAGTTTTTCAGACGCATTGATTAACGTTGTCATTTAAGCGGTTTGATTATGTTGACGATTTACACACTCGGAAGCAATGTATCATATGACATCATATAATAAATGGAATAAAATTATTTGTTTTACTTTAGGTGCATTAAAAATCAGTAATTCGGATAAACAAGAGATTCATGGATAGATTGACGGTTATAATAGTAGCCCTAAATTTCGGGTTGTCACATTACCTCCCCGTTAAAGGAAATTTTGTCCCGAAATTAAGTTGGTACTGGTAGTACTAGGGCTTCGATAAATAGTAATGTAATCTCATGGTACATGATCCCTGCCTGGTCCTTCTATAATCGTTTGGTGTATACAAGTCGTATATAATCAAGATCGAACAGACTGTCGAATAAGTGATTCTACCCTAAGCCCACAACCAAACAAGGAACAGGAAGTAAGGTGGAATCACAAATCCTAAGTCTTTAGAATCTTAATTATATATAACCCCAACTTATACACTTAGCAATTATAGATTACCAGCAAGGGTCCTTAGTTTCTATATGAATGATGTGATTAATTCAGGTGAGAAAGCAACTAGGGAGTACTTTTGCCATATCGATAAATAGTAATGTACTTACGTGGCGCATGATCCCTGGCCGGTCCTTCTACATTCCCTTGGTGAATATAAGTCGTATATAAGCAAGATTGAATAGACAGTCGAATAAGTGATTCTACTCTAAGCCCACAACCAAACAAGGAACAGGAAGTAAAGCGGAATCACAAATCCTAAGTCTGTAGAATCTTAATTATATACAACCCTAACGTATAAATTTAGCAAGCATAGATTACCAGCAAGGGTCCTTAGTTTCTATGTGAATGGCATGATTAACTTGGGTGATAAGGCAACTAGCAAGTACTTTTTGTTATAGCTACTGCATAGGTTTCATGTTTAGTCGCGTTTTGAAACCAATGGTCGATAAAACTTTAATTAGCACTAGGATTAATAAATACCGAGGCCTAAACATTGTTGTTATGAAACGTACCAATAGCCACAAGTGGTTCCGAAAGAGCCTCTCCTACTGTGATCATAAGTACCCTTCCATTGCCACCTTGGTTCTTTAGTTGTGGGTAATCCTTCCTAAAATGCCCTGGCTGATTGCACTCGTAACAGTTACGACTTACTTCTGCCGTAGTGGTTGGGTTTCTTCTACAGTACCTCGAGATGTGACCTCTCATGTTACACTTGTTGCAGATCACCTCCCTGTAATTTCCGACATGATGGAAATTGCACTTTATACAATGAGGTAAAGTCCCAGAGTAGGACTTAGTTGGTGTGGGAGTGTTGGTAACTGCGGCGTAGACAGCTAATGGTTCTGGTTCAACCTTGTGATGCTTG
Source organism: Lactuca sativa (assembly GCF_002870075.4). Lineage (NCBI taxonomy): Eukaryota > Viridiplantae > Streptophyta > Magnoliopsida > Asterales > Asteraceae > Lactuca > Lactuca sativa. Next base: position 229,009,445 of record NC_056631.2, on the reverse strand, counting down.
GATTCCTCCTTTGTTTCCCCATGAAACTTCCTTTTTGTGCCTCCAGTCTTCTTCTTCTCTGCCGGTGGGTTCATGGTACGCTGCCGGACACACTGTCCACTCAACTGATAGGCTAATTGCTTAGCACTATCGAAAGTGGAGGGTTTGGATGCCGTCACCAGACCTTGAACAGGTGAAGCTAGGCTCCAGATGTACCTTTCAATCTTCCTGTCTTCCGGGGTCACCATTCCTGGGCAAAGGTTTGCAAGGTCATTGAATCGAGAGGTGTAGGCAGCTACTTCTGATCCTTTCATGACAAGGTTCCAAAGGTCTTGCTCTAGAGCTTGTATCTCCTGTCAGGGACAATACTCCTTGGTCATTAGTTGCTTCAGTGATTCCCAACCCATGGCATAAGCTTCAGCGATTCCCATGGACTTCGCATGGTTATTCCACCAAGTTAAGGCGGAGTCCATCAACGTGCAGGTAGCGTACTTAACCCTACAGTCATCGGGTCAAGCACTGATGTGGAAGACATCCTCAGTCTTTTCCATCCAACGGGATAACCCAACAACTCCTTCAGTGCCGTAGAAGGGTCGAGGTTTGCAGCTCATGAAATCCTTATAGGAGCAGTGTTTGGTGTTGCGTTGGTGAGTTGCGGTAGTGTCACTTCCACTATTTCCAGTGTTTCCATTTCGGGCTGCCTCGTATGCTGCCAAAGCCGTAGCAATTCCTTGTGCGAGCATGTTCAGCATCATGGCGGAATTCATTTGGAATGTTTGGTTTACATTTGTTACTTCTGGGTCTCCTCCCTGGTTTGGCGTTTCCACTGATGTTTGAGTTATTGGTGGGGTTCTCCTCGAGTTGCCTCGGGGAGTTGGCGGTGGACGAACTCCCGGTTGCTTTCGTGGGGCCATCTCCTAATATGTTTAAAACGAACATGTTAAGTTTTGTTAATACTATAAAGTCCTAACAAGTATGCATGGGATGCATTTTATGATATAGTTTGCTTGTGATATCCTATAAATTATAACAAAAAGAGGATTGATTTAGAAATCCTCTAGATTTCCAAATGATAAGGAAAAGGTGCTTGGTTTAGAAATCCTTTAGATTTCGAAAGGATAGAAAGGGGACCTTAATTGCTAATGAATTGTAAGTGTTTTAAAATGTATGTATGGATTCTAAGGTACTAGGTTGCTGTAGCGAATCTGGAGAACATCCTTCAATCTCTAAAACATTCAACCGTTGTAGTCTGTCAGACTCCTTGCTCAGGGTTGGTTGTGCACCGGCCTGACCATAAATAACATAGGTGCGCATTCCAGATTTATTTATGGTATGACTTATGTACGGTACTAACCCTAATTGAGGCGTCTGACCTAAAGGGTTGAGTTGTAGTTTTAGTTGAAGGGATGTTAAAATTTTATTAAGTGTTCTCATCGTGGGCCAGAGTATATATAAACTCTTATATATTATGGTTGGTGGGGTTTGTAGTATTATTAAATTTTGTTTGTTCTTCCCGAATACCGAGTACAGACGATGGCCGGACATCAAACGGCATAAGTAGTCGAGAAATAATGTTATTATTAATAATACTTTTATTAGAAGCTAGTCTGCTATAGTTGTATTCCTCTTTCGAGGATACGAGTTCTCTATAGCCAATTTAGCTCTGATACCATTCTGTCACACCCCCGGCCAAGGCGGAACACGCCGGGAGCGGGACTGAGTTCATGGATCACAGATAAACTGAATATATAGCACAAGTACAACGATAAACAAAATAGCATTTGTATTCTTTCATTAAGTTTGAATACAGGGTTCTTACAGATAATAATAGTACATTAGTTGCCTTTAACAGATAAACAAATAACAGGAACAAGCTAGCTAGATCGTCTGCAATCCACGACTAATCTTCTTCCTGAAAGCCTGTCTGATGATCCCCTAAGAATACATGTAAGTTTGAAATTCAACACAAAGGTTGGTGAGTGTCATAGGTTTTCTGCTAACGCAGTAATACTTTTAGTATGTCTAAAAAGTATTATCTTTGTATGTATAACAACAGTTAAACAGTGTTTGCAATGAGTCTTTAAAAGACAAAATGTATAGTTTGTATAAGTAAACCCATACGTAAAACTGTGTTTGTAATGAATCTTTGAAAGCCAAAATGTTATGTTTCATAAGTAATTCCATACTTAAAACTGTGTTTGTAATGAATCTTTGAAGCCAAAACGTTATGTTCCATAAGTAATCCCATACTTAAAATTGTGTTTGAAATGAATCTTTGAAGCCAAAACGTTATGTTCCATAAGTAATTCCATACTTAAAATTTTGTTTGAAAGCAACCAAATCCATGGTTATACGGGTAACGAAGAAAGTTTTCTGCCAAGGTTGTAATTCACAACCGCAGAGACGGATAAACAAACATACGCATATACGGATACAATTATCTGCCAAGGTTGAACTTAATAATCGCAGATACGGATAAACAACAAGTATATTTGATAATCATACATATAAAGTGTACGATACTTGTTTAAACAGTTGACAAACTTAGTATAGTGTACACAAGCACATGTATGAGCCTAAGATACAAGTTCTATAACTTGTATAAACGTATAAACCTATATATTTTTGTCATAAACAGACATACGGATATACGGATGAAGTTATCTGCCAAGGTTGAACTTAACAACCACAGATACGGATAAACAGGTAATTGACAAGTATATTTGATAAGCGTACACATTGAAGAGTACAATACATTTATAACTATATAAACTTATATGTTTCTATGTATGTATGAGGTATAATTAGACTACCAAGTTGATAACCGACTATACAGTTTTAGCACAATTTTTGTCGGAACGTATATGATATTTTTATTAATCGTATTATCTTAACAAAATAACATATAAAAGTATTGAGGTTTAAAACGATTTTGTTTACTTAACATGTAAGCGTTTAAACAATTATTTCTAAAACTGGTAAAGTATTTACACAAAACAATGATATTTTTTTTGTGTGTATTTTGTATGGTAAATATTACTTACTACACGTACCGTAAGTAGTAGCGTGATAAACAATATTCTTTTTGTGAATTATATTGCATAAAAACGGCAGTGTTGTATGTTTAAACAAAGTATTTTGAAAATAGATATATACTAGATATACAAGTACTACCTGTATTCCCCTCCACGAAAATATGTAAAAGTGGGGCCGTAACACTCACCTTAAAGGGTGGTTGATGATTTGTTTCGAGTATTTGATGCGAGAAACCGAGAAGTGTCGCTTTGATAACGAACCGTCAAGATTTATTTAGTTTCCTAGAAATATTAACTTAAATTAATAAGGGAAAGGTTAATTGGTATTTTTAACTAAAGCACATGACCCATCTTCTAATTTAAATAATTTAAATGAAACTAAGTTTGTTAATAATTTCCAAATAAAGGTTAAAATGATTTCTTTAATTTCTATGTTTGTCGTTGGATTTCTTTTGTAAATAAAACCCATGAGAGGGTTGCCATGTAAATAAATGAAATGAAAATTTATTGATCTGGACTTATTTTCACAATTTTTTGAGTGATCGGTTGTGAATTTAAAGCTTTTGGACTAGATTTGCAAAGGATTTTCGAAATGGCTATATTGAATTAATATGGAAATGCAAGTTTGGTATATGTTTGAATCACTTACTATCAAAATCGATGGCATGTATTTAAAACAAAATCGATGGGACCAATTTTGATAGCAATATCCAAGGGAGGGTGTAAATAATTAATTTGGAATGGAAGAAGGACTAAAAGTGTTTATTTTAAATGCAAGTTTGGAGTTTCTACTTGTTTTGTAAAGATTTTAACCCGGTTTGATCACCTTCCTGTGATCAACGCGTATGTATCATACAAAAAAATGATAAAAAGTAAATTATGGTATTTGTTTATGATAGTTTACGAACGAGAAACACAAAGGACGTACAAATTAAAAATGGTGGTGGGGGTGATCGTTACTTACAGCGGCAGCAAAAAAAATAAACAGGAGGTGGCGATGGGTGGCAGCGTGGTGGCTGACTTCGTGTCTCTTCCTCCTTTTGATATGGAAAATAGTGAGGTAAGGAGGCTAGGTATGTGTTCATGAACAAGGGGTTATAAGGAAGGTTAAGGTAGTAGAATGATGGTGAATTGGTGGTGTTAGGATGGTGGTTTTTGGGTGTTCTTGGTGGTAAACCGGGAAAGAGATGGAAGGTGGTTTTAGAGAGAGATAGGGACGTTTTAGAGGAAGAGAAGATAGCTGGAAGTTTTGTGAGGAACATGAGGATCCAAGGCTCCCTTTTATAGCCACGAACACACACATACACTCTCATATGATCCATACCTTCTATCAAATCACAACCCATGCTTTGTACCATTTAGAAAGAGTGTAAGCAAGATGATAGAGTATAGGATGAAGGAAGAATACGTGGGTAAGGGGTGAGAATGAGCTGGATATTTTGGTTCGTACAAGCCTAGTGGGTCCCACATTGGGTTGTATGTTCATTCATTAATTGCTCAAAAACACACAAAATCGGGTGCATCGGGATCCGTGCGTCGAGAATATTTTTAGAAAATACCTTTAGATAGAGTTTAATTCAAGGATTCCAAAACATTAAACGGATTAATTTTTGGAGTTACGGAACTCCGGGAAATCGCATTTAAAGTTTTGCGTTTAAACGGCTCGCGGTGTCCGTTTTCGCGACTTTTGTGAATATTTTCGTAAAAATTATTTCGAGTGTGAAATTAAATAATAGACTATAGTCTGAGTCCGAAAACGCCCTCGGAAATCCTGTCGGCAAAGTGTAAGTGCCTCAACAGATCGATTCGGTTTTACGCGGTTAAAGAAAATCAATGTTTTACTGTCTGTTTTCTTAAAATTGTCGTATCTTTTGCATACGAACTCCGTTTTAGACATTCTTTATATTTTCGGAAATAGGGGAACATTTACTATAATATTTTAATGTTTTTTTTTCTCAGAACTGCTTAATGCAAAATTTCAGTTTTTCAGACGCATTGATTAACGTTGTCATTTAAGCGGTTTGATTATGTTGACGATTTACACACTCGGAAGCAATGTATCATATGACATCATATAATAAATGGAATAAAATTATTTGTTTTACTTTAGGTGCATTAAAAATCAGTAATTCGGATAAACAAGAGATTCATGGATAGATTGACGGTTATAATAGTAGCCCTAAATTTCGGGTTGTCACATTACCTCCCCGTTATAGGAAATTTTGTCCCGAAATTAAGTTGGTACTGGTAGTACTAGGGCTTCGATAAATAGTAATGTAATCTCATGGTACATGATCCCTGCCTGGTCCTTCTATAATCGTTTGGTGTATACAAGTCGTATATAATCAAGATCGAACAGACTGTCGAATAAGTGATTCTACCCTAAGCCCACAACCAAACAAGGAACAGGAAGTAAGGTGGAATCACAAATCCTAAGTCTTTAGAATCTTAATTATATATAACCCCAACTTATACACTTAGCAATTATAGATTACCAGCAAGGGTCCTTAGTTTCTATATGAATGATGTGATTAATTCAGGTGAGAAAGCAACTAGGGAGTACTTTTGCCATATCGATAAATAGTAATGTACTTACGTGGCGCATGATCCCTGGCCGGTCCTTCTACATTCCCTTGGTGAATATAAGTCGTATATAAGCAAGATTGAATAGACAGTCGAATAAGTGATTCTACTCTAAGCCCACAACCAAACAAGGAACAGGAAGTAAAGCGGAATCACAAATCCTAAGTCTGTAGAATCTTAATTATATACAACCCTAACGTATAAATTTAGCAAGCATAGATTACCAGCAAGGGTCCTTAGTTTCTATGTGAATGGCATGATTAACTTGGGTGATAAGGCAACTAGCAAGTACTTTTTGTTATAGCTACTGCATAGGTTTCATGTTTAGTCGCGTTTTGAAACCTATGGTCGATAAAACTTTAATTAGCACTAGTATTAATAAATACCGAGACCTAAACATTGTTGTTATGAAACGTACCAATAACCACACGTGGTTCCGAAAGAGCCTCTCCTACTGTGATCATAAGTACCCTTCCATTGCCACCTTGTTTCTTTAGTTGTGGGCAGTCCATCCTAAAATGCCATGGCTGATTGCACTCGTAACAGTTACGACTTACTTCTGCCGTAGTGGTTGGGTTTCTTCTACAGTACCTCGAGATGTGACCTCTCATGTTACACTTGTTGCAGATCACCTCCCTGTAATTTCCGACATGATGGAAATTGCACTTTATACAATGAGGTAAAGTCCCAGAGTAGGACTTAGTTGGTGTGGGAGTGTTGGTAACTGCGGCGTAGACAGCTAATGGTTCTGGTTCAACCTTGTGATGCTTGGATTCCTCCTTTTTTCCCCATGAAACTTCCTTTTGGTGCCTCCAGTGTTCTTCTTCTCTGCCGGTGGGTTCATGGTACCCTGTCGGACACACTGTCCACTCAACTGATAGGCTAATTGCTTAGCACTATCGAAAGTGGAGGGTTTGGATGTCGTCGCCAGACCTTGAACAGGTGAAGCTAGGCCCCAGATGTACCTTTCAATCTTCCTGTCTTCCGGGGTCACCATTCCTGGGAAAAGGTTTGCAAGGTCATTGAATCGAGAGGTCTAGGCAGCTACTTCTGATCCTTTCATGACAAGGTTCCATAGGTCTTGCTCTAGAGCTTGTATCTCCTGTCGGGGACAATACTCCTTGGTCATTAGTTGCTTCAGTGATTCCCAACCCATGGCATAAGCTTCAGCGATTCCCATGGACTTCGCATGGTTATTCCACCAAGTTAAGGCGGAGTCCATCAACGTGCAGGTAGCGTACTTAACCCTACAGTCATCGGGGAAAGCACTGATGTGGAAGACAACCTTAGTCTTTTCCATCCAACGGGATAACCCAACAACTCCTTCAGTGCCGTAGAAGGGTCGAGGTTTGCAGCTCATGAAATCCTTATAGGAGCAGTGTCTGGTGTTGCTTTGGTGAGTTGCGGTAGTGCCACTTCCACTATTTCCAGTGTTTCCATTTCGGGCTGCCTCGTATGCTGCCAAAGCCGTAGCAATTCCTTGTGCGAGCATGTTCTGCATCATGGCGGAATTCATTTGGAATGTTTGGTTTACATTTGTTACTTCTGGGTCTCCTCCCTGGTTTGGCGTTTCCACTGATGTTTGAGTTATTGGTGGGGTTCTCCTCGAGTTGCCTCGGGGAGTTGGCAGTGGACGAACTCCCGGTTGCTTTCGTGGGGCCATCTCCTAATATGTTTAAAACGAACATGTTAAGTTTTGTTAATACGATAAAGTCCTAACAAGTATGCATGGGATGCATTTTATGATATAGTTTGCTTGTGATATCCTATAAATTATAAGAAAAAGAGGATTGATTTAGAAATCCTCTAGATTTCCAAATGATAAGGAAAAGGTGCTTGGTTTAGAAATCCTTTAGATTTCGAAAGGATAGAAAGGGGACCTTAATTGCTAATGAATTGTAAGTGTTTTAAAATGTATGTGTGGATTCTAAGGTACTAGGTTGCTGTAGCGAATCTGGAGAACATCCTTCAATCTCTAAAACATTCAACCGTTGTAGTCTGTCAGACTCCTTGCTCAGGGTTGGTTGTGCACCGGCCTGACTATAAATAACATAGGAGCGCATTCCAGATTTATTTATGGTATGACTTATGTACGGTACTAAACCTAATTGAGGCGTCTGACCTAAAGGGTTGAGTTGGTAGTTTTAGTTGAAGGGATGTTAAAATTTTATTAAGTGTTCTCATCGTGGGCCAGAGTATATATAAACTCTTATATATTATGGTTGGTGGGGTTTGTAGTATTATTAAATTTTGTTTGTTCTTCCCGAATACCGAGTACAGACGATGGCCGGACATCAAACGGCATAAGTAGTCGAGAAATAATGTTATTATTAATAATACTTTTATTAGAAGCTAGTCTGCTATAGTTGTATTCCTCTTTCGAGGATACGAGTTCTCTATAGCCAATTTAGCTCTGATACCATTCTGTCACACCCCCGGCCAAGGCGGAACATGCCGGGAGCGGGACTGAGTTCATGGATCACAGATAAACTGAATATATAGCACAAGTACAACGATAAACAAAATAGCATTTGTATTCCATCATTAAGTTTGAATACAGGGTTCTTACAGATAATAATAGTACATTAGTTGCCTTTAACAGATAAACAAATAACAGGAACAAGCTAGCTAGATCGTCTGCAATCCACGACTAATCTTCTTCCTGAAAGCCTGTCTGATGATCCCCTAAGAATACATGTAAGTTTGAAAGTCAACACAAAGGTTGGTGAGTGTCACAGGTTTTCTGCTAACGCAGTAATACTTTTAGTATGTCTAAAAAGTATTATCTTTGTATGTATAACAACAGTTAAACAGTGTTTGCAATGAGTCTTTAAAAGACAAAATGTATAGTTTGTATAAGTAAACCCATACGTAAAACTGTGTTTGTAATGAATCTTTGAAAGCCAAAATGTTATGTTTCATAAGTAATTCCATACTTAAAACTGTGTTTGTAATGAATCTTTGAAGCCAAAACGTTATGTTCCATAAGTAATCCCATACTTAAAATTGTGTTTGAAATGAATCTTTGAAGCCAAAACGTTATGTTCCATAAATAATTCCATACTTAAAATTTTGTTTGAAAGCAACCAAATCCATAGTTGTACGGGTAACGAAGAAAGTTTTCTGCCAAGGTTGTAATTCACAACCGCAGATACGGATAAACAAACATACGGATATACGGATAAAATTATCTGCCAAGGTTGAACTTAATAATCACAGATACGGATAAACAACAAGTATACTTGATAATCATACATATAAAGTGTACGATACTTGTTTAAACAGTTGACAAACTTAGTATAGTGTACACAAGCACATGTATGAGCCTAAGATACAAGTTCTATAACTTGTATAAACGTATAAACCTATATATTTTTGTCAGAACCAGACATACGGATATACGGATGAAGTTATCTGCCAAGGTTGAACTTAACAACCACAGATACGGATAAACAGGTAATTGACAAGTATATTTGATAAGCGTACACATTGAAGAGTACAATACATTTATAACTATATAAACTTATATTTTTCTATGTATGTATGAGGTATAATTTGACTACCAAGTTGATAACCGACTATACAGTTTTAGCACAATTTTTGTCGGAACGTATATGATATTTTTATTAATCGTATTATCTTAACAAAAAAACATATAAAAGTATTGAGGTTTAAAACGATTTTGTTTACTTAACATGTAAGCGTTTAAACAATTATTTCTAAAACTGGTAAAGTATTTACACAAAACAATGATATTTTTTTTGTGTGTATTTTGTATGGTAAATATTACTTACTACACGTACCGTAAGTAGTAGCGTGATAAACAATATTTTTTTTGTGAATTATATTGCATAAAAACGGCAGTGTTGTATGTTTAAACAAAGTATTTAGAAAATAGATATATACTAGATATACAAGTACTACATGTATTCCCCTCCACGAAAATATGTAAAAGTGGGGCCGTAACACTCACCTTAAAGGGTGGTTGATGATTTGTTTCGAGTATTTGATGCGAGAAACCGAGAAGTGTCGCTTTGATAACGAACCGTCAAGATTTATTTAGTTTCCTAGAAATATTAACTTAAATTAATAAGGGAAAGGTTAATTGGTATTTTAACTAAAGCACATGACCCATCTTCTAATTTAAATAATTTAAATGAGACTAAGTTTGTTAATAATTTCCAAATAAAGGTTAAAATGATTTCTTTAATTTCTATGTTTGTCGTTGGATTTCTTTTGTAAATAAAACCCATGAGAGGGTTGCCATGTAAATAAATGAAATGAAAATTTATTGATCTGGACTTATTTTCACAATTTTTTAAGTGATCGGTTGTGAATTTAAAGCTTTTGGACTAGATTTGCAAAGGATTTTCGAAATGGCTATATTGAATTAATTTGGAAATGCAAGTTTGGTATATGTTTGAATCACTTACTATCAAAATCAATGGCATGTATTTAAAACAAAATCGATGGGACCAATTTTGATAGAAATATCCAAGGGAGGGTGTAAATAATTAATTTGGAAGGGAAGAAGGACTAAAAGTGTTTATTTTAAATGCAAGTTTGGAGTTTCTACTTGTTTTGTAAAGATTTTAACCCGGTTTGATCACCTTCCTGTGATCAACGCGTATGCATCATACAAAAAAAATGATAAAAAGTAAATTATGGTATTTGCTTATGATAGTTTACGAACGAGAAACACAAAGGACGTACAAATTAAAAATGGTGGTGGGGGTGATCGTTACTTACAGCGGCAGCAAAAAAAATAAACAGGAGGTGGCGATGGGTGGCAGCGTGGTGGCTGACTTCGTGTCTCTTCCTCCTTTTGATATGCAAAATAGTGAGGTAAGGAGGCTAGGTATGTGTTCATGAACAAGGGGTTATAAGGAAGGTTAAGGTAGTAGAATGATGGTGAATTGGTGGTGTTAGGATGGTGGTTTTTGGGTGTTCTTGGTGGTAAACCGGGAAAGAGATGGAAGGTGGTTTTAGAGAGAGATAGGGACGTTTTGGAGGAAGAGAAGATAGCTGGAAGTTTTGTGAGGAACATGAGGATCCAAGGCTCCCTTTTATAGCCACGAACACACACATACACTCTCATATGATCCATACCTTCTATCAAATCACAACCCATGCTTTGTACCATTTAGAAAGAGTGTAAGCAAGATGATAGAGTATAGGATGAAGGAAGAATACGTGGGTAAGGGGTCAGAATGAGCTGGATATTTTGGTTCGTACAAGCCTAGTGGGTCCCACATTGGATTGTATGTTCATTCATTAATCGCTCAAAAACACACAAAATCGGGTGCATCGGGATCCGTGCGTCGAGAATATTTTTAGAAAATACCTTTAGATAGAGTTTAATTCAAGGATTCCAAAACATTAAACGGATTAATTTTTGGAGTTACGGAACTCCGGGAAATCGCATTTAAAGTTTTGCGTTTAAACGGCTCGCGGTGTCCGTTTTCGCGACTTTTGTGAATATTTTCGTAAAAATTATTTCGAGTGTGAAGTTAAATAATAGACTATATTCTGAGTCCGAAAACGCCCTCGGAAATCCCGTCGGCAAAGTGTAAGTGCCTCAACGGATCGATTCGGTTTTACGCGGTTAAAGAAAAATAGTGTTTTACTGTCTGTTTTCTTAAAATTGTCGTATCTTTTGCATACGAACTCTGTTTTAGACATTCTTTATATTTTCGGAAATAGGGGAACATTTACTATAATATTTTAATGTTTTTTTTCTCAAAACTGCTTAATGCAAAATTTCAGTTTTTCAGACGCATTGATTAACGTTGTCATTTAAGCGGTTTGATTATGTTGACGATTTACACACTCGGAAGCAATGTATCATATGACATCATATAATAAATGGAATAAAATTATTTGTTTTACTTTAGGTGCATTAAAAATCAGTAATTCGGATAAACAAGAGATTCATGGATAGATTGACGGTTATAATAGTAGCCCTAAATTTCGGGTTGTCACATTACCTCCCCGTTATAGGAAATTTTGTCCCGAAATTAAGTTGGTACTGGTAGTACTAGGGCTTCGATAAATAGTAATGTAATCTCATGGTACATGATCCCTGCCTGGTCCTTCTATAATCGTTTGGTGTATACAAGTCGTATATAATCAAGATCGAACCAACTGTCGAATAAGTGATTCTACCCTAAGCCCACAACCAAACAAGGAACAGGAAGTAAGGTGGAATCACAAATCCTAAGTGTTTAGAATCTTAATTATATATAACCCCAACTTATACACTTAGCAATTATAGATTACCAACAAGGGTCCTTAGTTTCTATATGAATGATGTGATTAATTCAGGTGAGAAAGCAACTAGGGAGTACTTTTGCCATATCGATAAATAGTAATGTACTTACGTGGCGCATGATCCCTGGCCGGTCCTTCTACATTCCCTTGGTGAATATAAGTCGTATATAAGCAAGATTGAATAGACAGTCGAATAAGTGATTCTACTCTAAGCCCACAACCAAACAAGGAACAGGAAGTAAAGCGGAATCACAAATCCTAAGTCTGTAGAATCTTAATTATATACAACCCTAACGTATAAATTTAGCAAGCATAGATTACCAGCAAGGGTCCTTAGTTTCTATGTGAATGGCATGATTAACTTGGGTGATAAGGCAACTAGCAAGTACTTTTTGTTATAGCTACTGCATAGGTTTCATGTTTAGTCGCGTTTTGAAACCTATGGTCGATAAAACTTTAATTAGCACTAGTATTAATAAATACCGAGGCCTAAACATTGTTGTTATGAAACGTACCAATAACCACAGGTGGTTCCGAAAGAGCCTCTCCTACTGTGATCATAAGAACCCTTCCATTGCCACCTTGGTTCTTTAGTTGTGGGCAGTCCTTCCTAAAATGCCCTGGCTGATTGCACTCGTAACAGTTATGACTTACTTCTGCCGTAGTGGTTGGGTTTCTTCTACAGTACCTCGAGATGTGACCTCTCATGTTACACTTGTTGCAGATCACCTCCCTGTAATTTCCGACATTATGGAAATTGCACTTTATACAATGAGGTAAAGTCCCAGAGTAGGACTTAGTTGGTGTGGGAGTGTTGGTAACTGCGGCGTAGACAGCTAATGGTTCTGGTTCAACCTTGTGATGCTTGGATTCCTCCTTTGTTTCCCCATGAAACTTCCTTTTGGTGCCTCCAGTGTTCTTCTTCTCTGCCGGTGGGTTCATGGTACCCTGCCGGAGGGTTTGGATGCCGTCACCAGACCTTGAACAGGTGAAGCTAGGCCCCAGATGTACCTTTCAATCTTCCTGTCTTCCGGGGTCACCATTCCTGGGCAAATGTTTGCAAGGTCATTGAATCGAGAGGTGTAGGCAGCTACTTCTGATCCTTTCATGACAAGGTTCCAAAGGTCTTGCTCTAGAGCTTGTATCTCCTGTCGGGGACAATACTCCTTGGTCATTAGTTGCTTCAGTGATTCCCAGCCCATGGCATAAGCTTCAGCGATTCCCATGGACTTCGCATGGTTATTCCACCAAGTTAAGGCGGAGTCCATCAACGTGCAGGTAGCGTACTTAACCCTACAGTCATCGGGGAAAGCACTGATGTGGAAGACATCCTCAGTCTTTTCCATCCAACGGGATAACCCAACAACTCCTTCAGTGCCGTAGAAGGGTCGAGGTTTGCAGCTCATGAAATCCTTATAGGAGCAGTGTCTGGCGTTGCTTTGGTGAGTTGCGGTAGTGCCACTTCCACTATTTCTAGTGTTTCCATTTCGGGCTGCCTCGTATGCTGCCAAAGCCATAGCAATTCCTTGTGCGAACATGTTCTGCATCATGGCGGAATTCATTTGGAATGTTTGGTTTACATTTGTTACTTCTGGGTCTCCTCCCTGGTTTGGCGTTCCACTGATGTTTGAGTTATTGGTGGGGTTCTCCTCGAGTTGCCTCGGGGAGTTGGCGGTGGACGAACTCCCGGTTGCTTTCGTGGGGCCATCTCCTAATATGTTTAAAACGAACATGTTAAGTTTTGTTAATACTATAAAGTCCTAACAAGTATGCATGGGATGCATTTTATGATATAGTTTGCTTGTGATATCCTATAAATTATAAGAAAAAGAGGATTGATTTAGAAATCCTCTAGATTTCCAAATGATAAGGAAAAGGTGCTTGGTTTAGAAATCCTTTAGATTTCGAAAGGATAGAAAGGGGACCTTAATTGCTAATGAATTGTAAGTGTTTTAAAATGTATGTATGGATTCTAAGGTACTAGGTTGTTGTAGCGAATCTGGAGAACATCCTTCAATCTCTAAAACATTCAACCGTTGTAGTCTGTCAGACTCCTTGCTCAGGGTTGGTTGTGCACCGGCCTGACCATAAATAACATAGGTGCGCATTCCAGATTTATTTATGGTATGACTTATGTACGGTACTAACCCTAATTGAGGCGTCTGACCTAAAGGGTTGAGTTGGTAGTTTTAGTTGAAGGGATGTTAAAATTTTATTAAGTGTTCTCATCGTGGGCCAGAGTATATATAAACTCTTATATATTATGGTTGGTGGGGTTTTTAGTATTATTAAATTTTGTTTGTTCTTCCCGAATACCGAGTACAGACGATGGCCGGACATCAAACGGCATAAGTAGTCGAGAAATAATGTTATTATTAATAATACTTTTATTAGAAGCTAGTCTGCTATAGTTGTATTCCTCTTTCGAGGATACGAGTTCTCTATAGCCAATTTAGCTCTGATACCATTCTGTCACACCCCCGGCCAAGGCGGAACATGCCGGGAGCGGGACTGAGTTCATGGATCACAGATAAACTGAATATATAGCACAAGTACAACGATAAACAAAATAGCATTTGTATTCCATCATTAAGTTTGAATACAGGGTTCTTACAGATAATAATAGTACATTACTTGCCTTTAACAGATAAACAAATAACAGGAACAAGCTAGCTAGATCGTCTGCAATCCACGACTAATCTTCTTCCTGAAAGCCTGTCTGATGATCCCCTAAGAATACATGTAAGTTTGAAAGTCAACACAAAGGTTGGTGAGTGTCACAGGTTTTCTGCTAACGCAGTAATACTTTTAGTATGTCTAAAAAGTATTATCTTTGTATGTATAACAACAGTTAAACAGTGTTTGCAATGAGTCTTTAAAAGACAAAATGTATAGTTTGTATAAGTAAACCCATACGTAAAACTGTGTTTGTAATGAATCTTTGAAAGCCAAAATGTTATGTTTCATAAGTAATTCCATACTTAAAACTGTGTTTGTAATGAATCTTTGAAGCCAAAACGTTATGTTCCATAAGTAATCCCATACTTAAAATTGTGTTTGAAATGAATCTTTGAAGCCAAAACGTTATGTTCCATAAATAATTCCATACTTAAAATTTTGTTTGAAAGCAACCAAATCCATAGTTGTACGGGTAACGAAGAAAGTTTTCTGCCAAGGTTGTAATTCACAACCGCAGATACGGATAAACAAACATACGGATATACGGATAAAATTATCTGCCAAGGTTGAACTTAATAATCACAGATACGGATAAACAACAAGTATACTTGATAATCATACATATAAAGTGTACGATACTTGTTTAAACAGTTGACAAACTTAGTATAGTGTACACAAGCACATGTATGAGCCTAAGATACAAGTTCTATAACTTGTATAAACGTATAAACCTATATATTTTTGTCAGAACCAGACATACGGATATACGGATGAAGTTATCTGCCAAGGTTGAACTTAACAACCACAGATACGGATAAACAGGTAATTGACAAGTATATTTGATAAGCGTACACATTGAAGAGTACAATACATTTATAACTATATAAACTTATATTTTTCTATGTATGTATGAGGTATAATTTGACTACCAAGTTGATAACCGACTATACAGTTTTAGCACAATTTTTGTCGGAACGTATATGATATTTTTATTAATCGTATTATCTTAACAAAAAAACATATAAAAGTATTGAGGTTTAAAACGATTTTGTTTACTTAACATGTAAGCGTTTAAACAATTATTTCTAAAAGTGGTAAAGTATTTACACAAAACAATGATATTTTTTTTGTGTGTATTTTGTATGGTAAATATTACTTACTACACGTACCGTAAGTAGTAGCGTGATAAACAATATTTTTTTTGTGAATTATATTGCATAAAAACGGCAGTGTTGTATGTTTAAACAAAGTATTTAGAAAATAGATATATACTAGATATACAAGTACTACATGTATTCCCCTCCACGAAAATATGTAAAAGTGGGGCCGTAACACTCACCTTAAAGGGTGGTTGATGATTTGTTTCGAGTATTTGATGCGAGAAACCGAGAAGTGTCGCTTTGATAACGAACCGTCAAGATTTATTTAGTTTCCTAGAAATATTAACTTAAATTAATAAGGGAAAGGTTAATTGGTATTTTAACTAAAGCACATGACCCATCTTCTAATTTAAATAATTTAAATGAGACTAAGTTTGTTAATAATTTCCAAATAAAGGTTAAAATGATTTCTTTAATTTCTATGTTTGTCGTTGGATTTCTTTTGTAAATAAAACCCATGAGAGGGTTGCCATGTAAATAAATGAAATGAAAATTTATTGATCTGGACTTATTTTCACAATTTTTTGAGTGATCGGTTGTGAATTTAAAGCTTTTGGACTAGATTTGCAAAGGATTTTCGAAATGTCTATATTGAATTAATTTGGAAATGCAAGTTTGGTATATGTTTGAATCACTTACTATAAAAATCGATGGCATGTATTTAAAACAAAATCGATGGGACCAATTTTGATAGCAATATCCAAGGGAGGGTGTAAATAATTATTTTGGAATGGAAGAAGGACTAAAAGTGTTTATTTTAAATGCAAGTTTGGAGTTTCTACTTGTTTTGTAAAGATTTTAACCCGGTTTGATCACCTTCCTGTGATCAACGCGTATGCATCATACAAAAAAAATGATAAAAAGTAAATTATGGTATTTGCTTATGATAGTTTACGAACGAGAAACACAAAGGACGTACAAATTAAAAATGGTGGTGGGGGTGATCGTTACTTACAGCGGCAGCAAAAAAAATAAACAGGAGGTGGCGATGGGTGGCAGCGTGGTGGCTGACTTCGTGTCTCTTCCTCCTTTTGATATGCAAAATAGTGAGGTAAGGAGGCTAGGTATGTGTTCATGAACAAGGGGTTATAAGGAAGGTTAAGGTAGTAGAATGATGGTGAATTGGTGGTGTTAGGATGGTGGTTTTTGGGTGTTCTTGGTGGTAAACCGGGAAAGAGATGGAAGGTGGTTTTAGAGAGAGATAGGGACGTTTTAGAGGAAGAGAAGATAGCTGGAAGTTTTGTGAGGAACATGAGGATCCAAGGCTCCCTTTTATAGCCACGAACACACACATACACTCTCATATGATCCATACCTTCTATCAAATCACAACCCATGCATTGTACCATTTAGAAAGAGTGTAAGCAAGATGATAGAGTATAGGATGAAGGAAGAATACGTGGGTAAGGGGTGAGAATGAGCTGGATATTTTGGTTCGTACAAGCCTAGTGGGTCCCACATTGGGTTGTATGTTCATTCATTAATTGCTCAAAAACACACAAAATCGGGTGCATCGGGATCCGTGCGTCGAGAATATTTTTAGAAAATACCTTTAGATAGAGTTTAATTCAAGGATTCCAAAACATTAAACGGATTAATTTTTGGAGTTACGGAACTCCGGGAAATCGCATTTAAAGTTTTGCGTTTAAACGGCTCGCGGTGTCCGTTTTCGCGACTTTTGTGAATATTTTCGTAAAAATTATTTCGAGTGTGAAATTAAATAATAGACTATAGTCTGAGTCCGAAAACGCCCTTGGAAATCCCGTCGGCAAAGTGTAAGTGCCTCAACGGATCGATTCGGTTTTACGCGGTTAAAGAAAAACAGTGTTTTATTGTCTGTTTTCTTAAAACTGTCGTATCTTTTGCATACGAACTCCATTTTAGACATTCTTTATATTTTCAGAAATAGGGGAACATTTACTATAATATTTTAATGTTTTTTTTCTCAAAACTGCTTAATGGAAAATTTCAGTTTTTCAGACGCATTGATTAACGTTGTCATTTAAGCGGTTTGATTATGTTGACGATTTACACACTCGGAAGTAATGTATCATATGACATCATATAACAAATGGAATAAAATTATTTGTTTTACTTTAGGTGCATTAAAAATCAGTAATTCGGATAAACAAGAGATTCACGGATAGATTGACGGTTATAATAGTAGCCCTAAATTTCGGGTTGTCACAAAGAGTCTGCAAAGTGGAAAGAGGCAATGGACAACGAGATTCAGTCCATGTATGACAAGCAAGTTTGGAACTTGGTTGACAATGTACCAGGTTGTAAGATGGTCGCGTGCAAGTGGATCTTCAAGAAGAAGACGGAAATGGATGCGAAGGTACACACATATAAGGCGTGATTCTTTGTGAAGGGCTTTACTCAAACTCCTGGTGTTGACTATAACGAGACCTTCTCACCAGTAGCGATGATAAAATCTATAAGAGTTATGCTATCCATAGTTGCATTTCATGATTATGAAATATTGCAGATGGATGTGAAAATTGATTTCCTTAATGGGAACTTGGCTGAAGATGTTTACATGAGTCAGCTAGAGGGCTTTGTAGATGCGAAGTACCCTAATAGATTGTGTAAGCTTTGATAAATCCATTTATGGATTAAAGCAGGCATCTCGCATATGGAATCTTTGCTTCGATGAGAAAGTCAAAGAGTTTGGTTTTTCGAGAAGTAAGGATGAGTCCTGCGTATATGTCAAAGCTAGTGGGAGTATAGTTAGTTTTCTGGTATTGTATGTGGATGACATACTACTCATAGGAAACGACATTCAAACCTTGTAGGAAGTTAAGTCTTGGCTTAGGAAGTGTTTCACTATGAAGGGCCTTGGGGAAGCTGCTTACATTCTAGGGATAAGGATATTGAGAAATAGGAGTAAAAGATTAATAGGACTTTGTCAAAGTACCTACTTGGACAAGGTGTTGAAATGTTTCAACATGGAGAATTCCCAGAAAAGAGAATTGCCTATCCAAAGCAATACCAGACTGAGTAAGACTCAGAGCCTGAGTACCGATGCCGAAATAACAGAAATGAGTCGAGTACCATATGCTTTTTCCGTTGGCTTGATCATGTATGATATGACATGTACTCTCCCTGATGTGGATTTTGCTTTGAGCCTGGTTAGTCGATATCAAGGGAATCCTGGTAGAACACACTAGATAGCAGTAAAGAACATTCTTAAGTGCCTGCGGAGGACTAAGGACTGGGTCCTTACCCTTGGTGGGAGTGATGACTTGAGAGTGACAGGGTATAGTGATGCCAGCTTTCAGATCGACATAGATAATTTCTGCTCTCAGTCGGGCTGGGTATTTGCCCTAAATGGAGGAGCAGTAACATGGAAAAGTTCCAAATGTGAGACTGTATCTGATTCAACGTGTGAATCAAAGTACATAGCAACAAGCGAGGCGTCAAAGGAGGCAATATGGCTAAAAAACTTCATCGGTGACCTTGGAGTTGTACCAGCTGTAAAGGAACCTATGGAGATTTTCTATGACAACGAGGGTGTGGTCGCCTTAACCAAGGAACCAATGGATCATGGCAGATCTAGGCACATCAACAAAAAATATCACTTCATAAGACATCAAGTAGAAGAGGGATTCCTCGTAGTGAAGGGGATATCGTCAGAGGATAACCCAGTAGACCCCCTTATGAAGTGACTGAGTAGGGTTAAGCATTTGCAACATGCTAAGAGCATTGGCCTAAGGGACGATATTAGTTTTAGTGATTAGATAGGTAATCAGAAACTTGTAATAAATAAATGTAATTGAAATTTGATGATTAAATACTAAGGGTTTTGTTTAGAAGTAAAGTTTACTGTCTTGTGTCAATTGTTTATTTTATGTTTCACTTTTTGCATGTTTTGACTTCCAGAATAATATGATTATTCGAACTATCCATAGTCAACTATACTTTGGAAGTAGGTTATGAAGTTAGAATGTCATGAATTCTCTTGTAGATTGTCTAAGGTGTTTAGACATAGCAAAAGTTTGCTACAACGTTCATGAGTGCTCCTGAAATAAGATTTGAGTATTGGATTAAACCCACGCTCACATGAATCACTTCATGGAATTTATCACGAGTGATTGTGAGACGATAATATCGTCTAGTCTTCAAACCAAGATATATGAGTTGTTGATTATGAGTTGGTTGTGTATAATTTAATAAGTAATTAGTACAAGCATATAAGTCAAAGTTTATCTGTTCCATTTATCCTAAGACGATTAAAAGCAATATCATGGGCCCCTTGATGATTTTGTTTTGACTTATGTGTCGGGCCCAGTTAGGACTCAATTGATGTGTTCAATTAAGTTCTATGTCAAACAAATTAGAAATTGGGAAACAAACTGTTGGACAATGAGTATGAATTTATTCCATGTCTTTGTCCACATGATATATTGAACAACAAATTATATCATCCCTTATCTAAAGGACGCGTCATTGACTAGGTCAGAGTTTGAAAGTGGCTTTTGAGAGCTAGAATTGCTAATCGGATTTTGAAGTTGCATTGGCAGTTATAGTTATTAGACTTATCCAAGTGGGAGATTGTTGGATTAGGTGTCTAAGCCCATAACTATAATTGGTATGTACTTGACTCGATAGTAGCATGGTCCTTTTGGGTTGCCTTCACCAGAGCAATTTGATTGGATAATATTTGAGAAAGTGGTTATTTGTGATTTATTAACATATTATAAAAATAATATTTTAATTGAGAAGTCATATTATTTAATTGATATTAACCTGGAATTAATTTGGAATTAATTTAGTGATCAAAAGAGTCTGATTAAATTAATAGGGACTGATTAGGTAAATCAGTAATACATATATTCTGGGCTAATGATCCATGTTAATTAGGGATGGACTAAATCTATGAGAGAGTCCATGAAGATTTAGTCCAAATGGCCTATCATATGGGTTATTGGATTGCTTAAAGGCCTAAGTAAATGAATTAGGGTTTACAAGTTAAAACCCTAGAAATTTCATACTATAAATGTAACCCCTAGCACTCCCAAATTTGGCCAAGACTTCCAAGAAGAAACCCTAGCCGATTTTTGGTGCCTCCTAGCCTCTCTTTCAAAATCCTCCATTTTTCTTGGTGTTTGTGACTTGTTTGAGGTATCACATTTGAGGTATTAAGCTCTTGAAAGGCCAAATTCTACAAGATATGACAAAGACGTATTCAATTAACTTGTTTTATGTTGTAAGTCTCAAAATTTTATGCTAGTTAGGTTCATGGTTTGGATAATAGAAAATTGCATGTATAACCTGAGAAAACTTAGATCCAAAGCATTAGGGTTGTATATGCACCATAGGATTGTTATAGTGCTCAAAACCCATCATAGAGATCACCAAAATGTTTACTGAGATGGCTCTTTTCTGTGCTGAGTATTCTGCTTTGCAGCAGGATCAGATGTCGCGATACTTGAGCATGCGCAAGACTGATGTGACAACCCAAAATTTTTTTCCTTGTAAGTCAATCCATTCAATTCAACCGTGTGTCAGACTCATTTCTGCTATCTTTTAGCCATGTTTAGAGTCTGTTTAAGGGTTTAAAGCTCAGTACATTCAAGCATTGGCTATCAGATTGAGTTACGTAAGTTCTTTTAGCCATGTTTAGAGTCTGTTTAAGGGACCATCAGAGGGAGTGTACGGCAGTAAACCTGAGTGTAAGGCCGTACACATGTTTATGTGGCTGTACACCCCCTCCATAAGTATGATATACTTCCATTTCAAAGTCATTTCTTCAGTTTCTAGGTCAAGAACTTGAGTTTTCTCTCAACTATCATCAAGCTTTTCACCCCGATCTTCAATAATGTAAGCCTTTCTTCCGTTTTGATTAGTTGTTATTCTTCTTAACATAGTAACACCCTTTGATTTCATCCATGAAAATCATCTTTTTGGGTAGATATTCAAGATCTTCATCTTTCACCAAGAACACACACTTGTTCTTGGGCTGTGAACACCCTTTTGAGCCTCCAAAGTGTAAGTATCCTTTCCCTATGCTTAGTACATGTTAGATACTCATGTTAAACATCCTAGAATCGACATTTAGCTAGAACCAAAGGAGTGTATGGCCGTACACCCATGTGTGGCCGTACACCCCTCAAAACACCCCAAAAGGGCCTCCAAAGTGAGAATGTAGTTCCTATTCTTGTTGAGCAATAGTTCCACAAGCTTCTCCCTATCATTCAAACACCCTCTTTTGCACATTTTACCATGAGTGTACGGCCATACACTCCATGTCCATACACCCATGGACATACACTCCTCAATGTTTTGTTATAAACATCTCTTAAATGATTAGTTATGTACTTATAGGTGATCAAAACATTTTCAAAAACTCTTTTTAAGTTATGTTGCTTTATAGTTTACAAAAATCTATTTTTAAAGTACAATCATAACTTAGTAGATAAATGAGTCTTTTCTTCAAATCAGTAACAGTTCAAGTAAAAATACTATTAAACTATAATAGGTATAGTTTAGGAGTTCAAACATACTATAATGAGAAACAGGGAGGAACATACTATACACTATACAAAGAGAACATACAATACACTAGAATAAAGAGAACATACAACAATAATACAAGAATACTATAACATTAATGTAAGCCACTACTTCACGACTTAGAAATATACTTGCTAGGTTGCGTTTTGTAACCAGAGTCTCCTGGAGGGAAAGCGTGAGTTTGTGTATATATCTATACGGGATTGACACCCCACACCTTGCTACTAGCTACAGTGGGACTTACAAGTCTACGGGTGACAAATGTCACATCAGTTTGGGCGCCATTAGGTCGTCGTGGTAAATCATGTGTCATATCAGTATGGTTATAATCACATCACATTTTAACCTTAATTAACAAACTGGTTTTAAGTTAGTTAATGCTTCAGTAGTCACTTTTACAAACATTACTGAAAACTTACATCAATACAAGCGACAAACAGAACAGTCGAGTCATAGTAAATTCAGTAGAAAGGGGCCTATAATGCTAACTTTATGATTCCTAAGTTTATACAACACGAATATATATTAATCGGATCCGAAAGGTAGTAGGATGTGTGTTTTCTGCTTCATTTCCTGTTCCTTGTTTGGTTGTGGACTTAGACCATATTTACCCAGCCTACTATCTACTTGATCTTAGCTATATATATATATATATATATATATATATATATATATATATATATATATATATATATATATATTCCGTATACACCAAGTAATCATAAGGAGTACCAGGTATGGGCCAGGTCATAGTATACAAATTCAATACACTATTTTCTAGTACAAAACATACTTTTCAAATAGAACATTTGATAGACAAAACTAGAAACTTACCAGTAAAGGGTTTAATCCATTTTATTAAACCAGTATAACTTAAAGGACCTTACGTGGTTAATTATATAATACCTTAGTTTATACATCAGGGTTATATATAACTAATACCCGATAGGTAGTTGGATGTGTGCTTTCCGCCTTACTTCTTGTTCCTTGTTTCATTGTGGGCTTAGGGCAGATTCACACAACTAACTTTCTATTCGAGATTAGATTATATATAGCTAGTATAAACTAAGTGATTATAGAAGGAACCATTCTGGTTACCATATTTACTAAAAGAAATAAGGGTTTTCTGATAGGATGTTTTCATCAAATATAAAGGAACTATTGTAGTTAACTACGTGAGTACCAAGTGAATACACCAGAGTTATATACAACGATGATCTAACAACCAATGGGATGTGTGACATCTGCCTCATTTCTTATTCCTTGTTTGGTTATGGGCTTAGGGCAGATTAACACAACCGACTGTTGTTAACTTTGGGTTTATAAAACTTGTATCCATTTAGTACTCATAGAAAGGATTGTAGAGTCATTTTTTTACTTATCTTTCATCAAAGCAGGAAATATAGGATTTTCTGGAAGAACAGACGAACTTTTCTAAAAAGAAATTACAACTTACATCACTAAAATCTTATGGACTCACCAGCTTAAATGCTGATCTACTCTTTTAAAATAACTTGTATTCTCAGGAGACCAATAGACAAGTTCGTGCAATGTGTTTTCAGAAGATGGAGCATAATAGCTTCATGACTTGTTTTGTTATTTACATATATAGTCTATGTTTTGTGAACCACATACTTTGTAAACACTTTATTTCTAATGAAATGGTTGTTTATTATTTTGATTACTATGATACATGTCTTGTGATACTAAACATGACGTCCTCCGCCCCGAAGGTTTCTGTCGTTCCGGTTTTGGGGTGTGACAACTGAGATTTGACAGTTTGTGTCTTCCCAACGATACAATAGCATCTTCGACCTTCATAATGTCTTATGGAGACGGGAAATTGAAATTGATACTTGGACGATGGAGGAGAGGCAAGCTCCAGTTCAGCCATAGCCTACAACAAAGCGGTTCAAGCCCGTTGACTCACAATCTGGGGCATATAGCGGCCACACTTGTTTCAAGTGCGGCAAGGTTTATGGGGGTTTTTTCGATCTTCTTCTGGGCGCCATAAATGTAACAAAGAGAGCCATATTGCTAGGGATTTTCTTTAGCAGGACACATTAGTGAGCACCAGGATTTTTTACCATTGTGAGCAGGTTGGCCATGTGAAGGCCAACTATCCTTTGCTAGCCGCCAGACCAGTGTAGGCACCATCCCTAGCTAGTTTAAGGATTACATATGGATATCATGGGAGAGATGAGTCCCTGAAGGCCAAAGGTCGTTCTTTTTAGCTCACAATGGAGGAGGCTAGGGCAGTGCCTAACATCGTTACTGGTACCTTATTAGTAAATTCCTTGCATGCTCTTGTGCTTTTTGACTCAGGTGCGAGTCGGTATTTTGTGTCTCGGTTCTTCAATATGAGATTTGATATGCCTCTTGTAGATTTAGAGTGTCCTTTGTGAGTTTCCATCGCCAATGAACATGGTGTTTCTGCATTGAGTATTTTTCGGGGTTGTACTTTGGAGATATTCGGGTTGCCTTACTAGATCAATTTGATTCCTATCCCCATGGGGATGTATGCATGATAGTAGGGATGGATTGGTTGAGCAGATTTTGTGCTATGATTATATGTGAAGGGCAGCAGGTGGTAGTTTGAACCCCAAGTGGGGGAGAACTGACTATTTATGGCGAGGGTACCAGAGTTGGTTCAACTTTTTGTTCAGCAGCCAAGGGTCGTAAGTATCTACAACATGGATGTCTAGGTTATCTCATGTAAGCGGTGGACACTCGGGTGGAGAATGGGATTTTAGTTTTAGATGTGGCTATTTTCAGAGAGTTTTCAGATGTATTCCCAAAAAATTTACCCAACATGCCTCTCGCAAGGCAAATGGAGTCCAGGATCGATCTGATCCCCGATAGAGCGCAAATTTCTAAGGTGTAGTACCGATTACCACCACTAGAGACGCATGAGTTGTCCTCTCAGCTTCAGGAGCTGTTGGGCAAGAATTTTATAGGACCGATCAGTTTTCCATGGGAAGCACCGATTTTATTTGTGAGAAAGAAGTAAGGTTTACACCAGATGTGCATTGATTACCGGGAGTTGAACAAGTTGACGATGATGAATTGTTACCCACTTCTACAGATTGATGATCTCTTCGATTAGTTACAGGGTGCATCTTGGTTTTCCAAGATCGATCTGAGGTCAAGGTACCATCAGATGAGAGTCAAAGAGGAGGACGTGAAGCAAACAACATTCTCGACTCGATATGGTCATTACGAGTTCATGGTGATTCATTCTGGCTCACCAATGCACTGATGAAATTTATAGATGAAATTTATAGGTTCATGAATCGAGTATGCAAGCTGATGCCAAATCAATCAATTATTGTTTTCATCGATGATATTCTGGTTTATTTCAAGACCAGGGTGCAACATAAGGAGAACCTTCGAGAGGTTTTGGGAGTTTTTATGATGGAGGGGTTTTATGCCAAGTTCTCAAAGTGTGAGTTTTGGTTACGAGAGATCCAGTTCTTGGTACACCTCATTAACAAAAACGGGATTCTAGTCGACCCGACATATATTGAGGCCATTATGCAGTGGGCGGTTTCGAAGTCTCCTTCGGAGATCAGGAGTTTTTTGGTTTTAGCAGGGTATTATCGTAGGTTATTCAGGATTTCTCCAAGGTTGTTGTACCTCTCACTCGTCTGAAGAGGAAGGGTGTAGATAGATTTTTGTTGGGGCCCTGAGCAGCAGGCTGCGTTCGAGACACTAAGATAGCAATTATGTGAGGCCTTGGTGTTGAACCTTCCAGAGGGCATGAAGGATTTTTTTTCATATATTGTGATGCTTCCATCACCGGTTTGGAGGCAGTTCTCATGCAGAGAGGGATGGTTATTGCGTATTCTTCCACACAACTGAAGTCGCATTAGGTTCAGTATCGAATGCATGATCTGGAGTTAAAGGCGGTAGTGTTTACCCTCTAGATTCAGCGCCAATATCTATGACATCCCCAATTTCATGACTAGAGAAGACTGATTTCTTTATGCTTTATATAAAATTAGAGTATCCTTTTGAAGAATAATAATGTAGAATTTGTTCCCAGAAAAATTATAATTATATTATAAAATCATTTATGAAGAAATGTATTTTATTTATATTAAAACATTGGGATGTCATCGTCAATAGAGAAAATAAGCATAAAAAACCTTACATTAGTTTACACTAATGATCTACATCTCCTTGAATCTCTCAGCAGAATGTATCTTTAATATTGCTACCTGTGATACAATAAACTAAGTCGGTCAGGTTGGCTAACCTGGTGAGTACATAGGGTTTTCAACCCATAATAATATAATTAATATGTTTAATCATCAAACAATTAACCCAATTTACCATCCCCATTATCTTCTTTATGATGGGTTTTGGCCATATGAACATTCCTATGTGCACATGAAAACCCTAATGCTTGGATCTAGGTTTTTCTAATTGAACATGCATTTAATCCAAGACTTCTAATGGCTAATAGACTATTATAACAATATGAAATCAGAATTAGAAGTATACCTTGAATCACTTGCTTGATCTTCTTGTCCTTGGAGCTTTAGAGTCACAATTGTCACTCCTCTAATGGCTTACAAACACCAACTAGCAAGAGGATGATTTGAGAGAGAGGAGAGGTAAGTGAAAATCGGCTAGGGTTCCTTTCTAAAGCACAAGTGCCGATTTCCCTTGACCCCTAGGGTCTATTTATACTAATGAGGCTCTTAGGGTTTCACCCTTAAACCCTAATTGGATAACTTAGGCCCTAAGCAATCCAATACCCTAATTGATAAGCCTTGGACGAAATCTAAGCCTATCCAAAGCCCTAGATATCGTCCACCATTATCCATAAGGGATTTATAGCCCAAAGTACAACTATCATACAATTGACAGTTTATACCCCTTTATTCAATTAATCTCTTTAAGTCACCAAATTAATTCCTAATTAATTTATGACTTATATTAATCAAATAATAATATTATTATTCCTTATATTATTCTCATAATATATTAATAATATTTATACTCACATAATAAATCATCCTATCAAGTTGCTATGGTGAAGGCAACCCAAAAGGACCATGCACAACCGGGTCAAATACTTGCCTAATATAGTTGCAGCCTTAGACACTATTCCAACAGTCTCCCACTTGGATAAATCTAGTAACTATATACAAGTATAATCCGATTAGCAATCGTAGCTCTCAAAGACGCTGTCAAACTCTGATCTAATCAATCTTATCTTTAGATAAGGGATCGAACAGTCCTCTACTCAGATATCATGCTGACAATTGTATGGAACAATTTGTCTAGCATTTGGTTTCTCGATCTCCGATTTATTTGACATAGAACTTAATCGAACACATCAATTCAGTTCTGACCGGGCCCGACACATAAGTCAAATCAAATCATCGAGCGGCCGAGATATCGCTTTTACCCTCTTAGGATAAAAGTAACAGATAAACTTCGACTTATATGCATTTACTAATTCATTAATCAACTATACACAACAATGCGCTTTATAACATCAAGTTACTGATGCGGTTTCGCATTATCAATGTACAACCAATTAACAAATAACAAACCATATATCTTGGTTTTAAGACTATATGATATTATCGTCTTGCGATCACCCTTTTATCACATTCCATAAGGTGATTCCAGCAAGCGCGGGTTTGTTCCAGTGCTAAAAACTAGTTCATAAGCACTCATGAACGTTGCAGCAAACTTTTGCTATGTCTAATACCATTTAGACAATCTACACACCAATTCATGACAATCTTCATTCATACCTACTTCCAATATATGAACGATTGTGGATAATTTGAATAATTCGATTATTCTTAATAAACTCAATTATTCTGGAAGTCAAAACATGCAAAGTGAAACAATAGTTAAACAATTAACATAAGACAGTAACATTACTCATAAATAATACTCTTTTATTTAATCATCAAATGTTAATTACATTTATCTATTACACGTTTCCAATACTATCTAATCTATACTAATATCATCCTTCAGCCCAATACTCCTAGCATGCTGCAAGTGTTTAACCCTACTCAGTCCCTTCGTAAGCGGATCTGCTGGGTTATCTTATGATGATATCCTCTTCACTACGAGTTGTCCTTCTTCTACATGATGTCTAATAAAGTGATATTTTCTGTCGATATGTCAAGATCTACCATGATCCCTCGGTTCCTTGGTCAAGGCAACCGCTCCTTCATTATCACAGAAAATCTCTATGGGCTCCTTTATGGCAGGTACAACTCCAAGATCACCGATGAAGTTCTTCAACCATATTGCCTCCTTTGACGCTTCACTTGCTGCAATGTACTCTGATTCGCACGTTGAATCAGCTACGGTTTCCTGCTTGGAACTTTTTCAAGCTACTGCTCCTCCATTCGGGGTAAAGATCCAGCCCGACTGCGAACGGTAGTTGTCCCTGTCGGTCTGAAAGCTCGCGTCACTATACCCTCGTACCTTCAAGTCATCACTCCCTCCGAGGACTAAGAACCATTCCTTCGTCCTCCGAAGGTACTTAAGGATATTCTTGACCACAATCCAATGGGCTCTGCCAGGGTTCCCTTGATATCTACTAACCATGCTCAAAGCAAAGGCTACATCGGGGCGAGTACAAGTCATAGCATACATGATTGAGCCAACTGTGGAAGCGTATGGAACTCGGCTCATTTCTGATATTTCAGCTTCGGTACTCGGACTTTGAGTCTTACTCAACTTGGCATTACTTTGTATCGGTAATTCTCCCTTCTTCGAGTTTTCCATACTAAAACGTTTTAGTACTTTATCTAAGTAAGTGTTCTGACTAAGTCCTATTAGTCTCTTACTTCGTACTCTCACTATCCTTATTCCCAAAATATAGGAAGCCTCTCTGAGGTCCTTCATAGCGAAGCACTTCCCGAGCCAGGACTTAACCTCCTGCAGAGTCGGGACGTCGTTTCCTATGAGTAGTATGTCATCGACATACATAACGAGGAAGCTTACTATACTCCCACTGGCTTTGACATATACACATGATTCATCTTCACTTCGTACAAATCCAAACTCTTTGACTTTCTCATCGAAGCAAAGATTCCATCTGCGAGACGCTTGCTTAAGTCCATAAATGGACTTCTCAAGCTTACACACTCTATTTGGATGCTTCGGATCGACAAAAACCCTCTGGCTGAGCCATGTAAACATCCTCGGCCAACTTTCCATTAAGGAAAGCGGTTTTGACATCCATTTGCCAAATCTCATAATCATGAAATGCAGCAATAGCTAGCATCACTCTAATAGACTTTATCTTCACAACTGGTGACAAGGTCTCATCATAGTCAACTCTGGGAGTTTGAGTAAAGCCCTTCGCAACCAATCGTGCCTTATATGTGTGTACGTTTCCATCTACGTCGGTCTTCTTCTTGAAGATCCATTTGCTCCCAACGGTCTTACGTCCGGGCACATTATCAACCAAATTCCAAACTTGGTTGTCATACATGGACTGGATCTCGCTGTCCATTGCCTCTTTCCATTTCGCAGACTCCGGGCCTGCCATGGCTTCCTTATAGCTATTAGGCTCATCAAGGTTTATTAGTGTACCATCACTAATATACGTGTCCCCTTCGGTAGTAATATGAAAACCATAAAACTAGGGTTGAACTCTAACTCTTTCGGAATGTCTAAGAGGTAATGACTCGTCAATTGGTTCAACCGGAGTTTCCTCCTCAGGTTGAGTGCCAGCGGTAGAGGTTCCTTCATCTATCGACTCTTGAATCTCTTCAAGCTCGATTAGCCTCCCACTGTCTCCTTGGCTTATGAGTTCTCGCTCTCGGAAAACTCCTCTCCTCTCAATGAAGACAACATTGTCCTTCGGTCTATAGAAGAGATATCCAAAGGATTTCTGCGGGTAGCCGATGAAAATACATCGCTCACTACGAGGTTTGAGCTTGTCGTGAGTATCTCGTCTTACGAAAGCCTTGCAACCCCAAACCTTGATATGTGCTAACAAGGGAGCTTTCGCTGTCCACATCTCGTGAGGTGTTTTGGCAACCTTCTTAGTAGGGACTCGATTAAGGATATGGGCGGCAGTCTCTAAGGCATACCCCCAAAAAGAGATAGGTAGTGAAGCATGACTCATCATAGAGCGAACCATGTCTAACAAGGTTCCATTACGCCTTTTTGCCACACCATTCACCTGCGGTGTCCTAGGTGGCGTCAATTGTGAAACTATTCGACACTCCTTGAGATAGTCGTGGAATTCAAGACTTTGGTACTCTCCTCCTCGATCGGATCGAAGCATCTTGATTTTCCTTCCCAATTGATTCTCCACTTCATTCTTGAACTCTTTGAACTTTTCAAACATTTCTGACTTTTGCTTGATTAAGTAGATGTACCCATATCTACTATAGTCATCGGTAAAAGTCACATAGAAGCGGTTTCCATCCTTCGTGGTTGATCTAAACGGTCAACATACATCGGTATGTATGAGGTCCAATAGACCCTCACCCCTCTCACATGTACTAGTGAAGGGTGACTTAGTCATCTTTCCAAGCAAACAAGACTCGCACGTGTCATCTTCCCTAAGGTCTAATGACTCCAACACTCCATACTTTTGGAGCTGGGCTATGCGTTTCTTGTTGACATGTCCAAGACGACAATGCCACAAGGATGCTTTATCCATACTAGTGGAAGAATCTATGTTCAAAACATCATTTCCTAAGTTATCAACAATCATAACAGTTTCATAAATTCCATTACACGGTATTGCTTCAAAGTATAAGACACCATTTAGATAAGCAAGAATAGAACCATTCTCATTATTAAAAGAAAATCTAAAACCTTGTCTAAACAAACCATGAAATGAAATGATGTTTCTTGCCATTTCTGGCGAATAGCAACAATTGTTCAAATCTAAACATAAACCATTCCTAAGCACTAAAGAATACACTCCAATCTTGGTCACAAGCGACGATCTTCTGTTCCCCATGATTAGATTTATTCTTACATGCTCCACATCCCTATTTCTTCTTAGTCCCTGCAAATCAGAACAAATGTGGTAACCACAACCGGTATCAAGGACCCAAGAAATAGCATGAGATGAATTATTAGATTTAATTGTGTAAATACCTGCGAAAGATGGCTTGATCTTTCCTTCCTTGATAGCTTGCAGGTATTCTGGGCAGCTTCTCTTCCAATGTCCTATTTTATGGCAGTGGTGGCACTCTGCCTCCTTTGGGTTAGGACAGGGTTTAGCAGGATCAACTTTGGTCCCACTAGAAGAGGCACCATCTCGGGACTTAACCTTGCGATGGTTCTTAGACGAAGCCTTCCTCTTCTTTCCTCTTCCTTGCCCAATAGCCAACACAGGAGCAGCGGGTGGATTGGGAGTTGGTGCAGCAAACTTGTCCTTGAGGTTGCTTTCAGCAATCCTAAGGAGACCTTGGAGCTTACTTAGGGTGACCTCTTCTTTGTTCATGTGGTAGGTCATCCTAAATTGATTGTAACATGGAGGCAAAGAGTGTAGCACCATGTCGATCGCCAAGTCTTCCCCAAAGTCAACATTCAACTTGCGAAGACGGTCGACATACCTTTGCATCTTCTGTAGGTGCACGGTAAGAGATTCTCCATGACCCATTTTGGCGGAAATCATGTTAGTGAAAATCTCATAACGCTCTTGCCTCGCGTTTTGGTGGTATCTCTCCAACAAGTCTTGGTGCATTTTGTACGGATACATGTCCTCATAGGACTTTTGAAATTCGGAGTTCATAGTGGCTATCATGATGCAATGAACCTTCGTCGCATCACGTTCATGAGTCTTAAAAGTAGTCATTTCAGCCGGAGTAGCGATTTCTGGGTTAATCTTCTCGAGCTTCTCATCGAGGACATACTCCTTGTCCTCGTAGCGAGCAATTGTGCGAATGTATCTTATCCATTCGCTAAAGTTCATCCCATCGAAAGTCACCTTTTGGCAAAGGCTCATCAACGTGAATAAACTAGCAGCAGCGTTGTTCGCGTTCGACATCTACAAATAGAAAGGACAAAGATAGATTAGAATTTGAATCCCTAATTAACACCCAATAAGAAAAATTAGGGCTAGGATCCAACAACAATATTTACATATTAGAAAAGGGATACCGTAATCTAACATGCAAACAATTTGAACGTAAGTGAATGACGATTCACTAATTCTCCACCATGAAAACATAACTTTAAGTACTAAATGTATTGAGAATTCCTAGGTTTGGATGAGATTCATTGAAACTATTCAATGGCATGTTTAAATGTCGATATACCCCTCTCGTTTGTGACTGGGATACCGAGGATCACAAAGTGGGTGTGAATTACCATGCAAATTCACATGGTGCCTTCATTGTAACAATCACCTATTCGATGTGCCGGTAAACCACACACGCTCCATCGAACTATGATAAACAATGAATCACCCTTTGCCACCTTTGCTTAGAACCAATTAGTGTGCCGGTAAACCACACGCGCTCCACTAACTTCTTAGCAAGGATGCAAAGTGTAATTTCATGGGATTGCATCAATTCACTTTTCCTAAAGTAACTATGATTGGGAAATTTTGAAAAACATGTAGTTACTTTGTATTTCATATTATACTTTTAATGAGAGGATGAGGTTGCCATATCCTACCCGTTCGGCTAACGACCCTCCACCGATCAAGCAAGCGGTGGGTGTGAGTGTACACCCATTAAGCGCCATTTTATAGGCCGCAACCTTATACCCACCTTATAGACCGGCTTCGTGAATGAGGCCTACTAACGGTAAGACTAGCATTTTAATTATACATATATATATATATATATATATATATATATATATATATATATATATATATATATATATATATATATATATATTAATCTTGTAATATTATATTAGTATAGGGTTGAATTTTAAACTTGTAAAATTCTAGGGTTTGAAATTTAAATTGTCTAAATTCAAACTTTTAATCACAAAACATAAATTTCAAAACTTGAGGGCAAGTTTTAAACTTTTCAAAACACATGGGATCAAATAACAAATAATCTAAATTAACATTTAATCACGTAATTATCCATATTTGATTTATTTAATAATTTCTTGCAAAATAATTTACCAATTTAATTAAAATAATTAATCAATTATCACATAAGGAAATAAATATTTTATTAAGTGATAAATATCTTCAATTAGATCAAGAATATACTCATATATATATATATATATATATATATATATATATATATATATATATATATATATATATATATATATATATATATATATATATGAAAATCGGATTTATATTGATCTAATATGATTAAGGCAAGTATCTCAAAGATAAACAACAAGAAATCCCGACATTTGCTCTTTCTGACGCTTGGACTCGCCGAGTACCCCAATGGACTCGCCGAGTCAAACCTACTCGCCAAGTCCACTATGGGACTCGCCGAGTCCATCAGACAGAACCACAAAATTCGAATTTTGAAGGCAATAAATAAGCAACCAATGCATCAATTCAATAGAAACCAATCTAGTCTCTGATACCACTAATAGGTTTTGGCGATATGAACATTCCTATGTGCACATGCAAACCCTAATGCTTGGATCTAGGTTTTTCTAATTGAACATGCATTCAATCCAAGACTTCTAATGGCTAATAGACTATTATAACAATATGAAATCAGAATTAGAAGTATACCTTGAATCACTTGCTTGATCTTCTTGTCCTTAGAGCTTTAGAGTCACAATTGTCACTCCTCTAATGGCTTACAAACACCAACTAGCAAGAGGATGATTTGAGAGAGAGGAGAGGTAAGTGAAAATCGGCCAGGGTTCCTTTCTAAAGCACAAGTGCCGATTTCGCTTGACCCCTAGGGTCTATTTATACTAATGAGGCTCCTAGGGTTTCACCCTTAAACCCTAATTGGATAACTTAGGCCCTAAGCAATCCAATACCATAATTGATAAGCCTTGGACGAAATCTAAGCCTATCCAAAGCCCTAGATATCGTCCACCATTATCCATAAGGGATTTATATCCCAAAGTACAACTATCATACAATTGACAATTTATACCCCTTTATTCAATTAATCTCTTTAAGTCACCAAATTAATTCCTAATTAATTTATGACTTATATTAATCAAATAATAATATTATTATTCCTTATATTATTCTCATAATATATTAATAATATTTATACTCTCATAATAAATCATCCTGTCAAGTTGCTATGGTGAAGGCAACCCAAAAGGACCATGCACAACCGGGTCAAATACTTGCCTAATATAGTTGCAGCCTTAGAGACTATTCCAACACTTTATTCCTAAGGGATCACCATAAGGATCATCTATGCTGATAGTACTAGTTCAGGGATTCCTCCATGACACTTGTCAGTAGGTACTCTTCTATATTTATTCCTAAGGATTTGTCCTAAGGAATAAGCTTGAAGTCCATCGCTGCCAGGGTTTATCTAATAGGCACAAAGTCCATAGCTGCCAGTTTTTATCTATTAGGCACGAAGTCCATAGCTATCAATGTTCATTTATAGGGCGCTAACTCCATAGCTGCGAATGTTTATCAATCGGGCACTAAGTCCATAGTTTCCAATGTTCATCTATACGACACTAAGTCCATAGCTGCCAATGTTCATCTTTCAGGCATTAAGTCCAAAGGTGCCAGTATATATGTAATAGGCACTAAGTCCATAGTTTCCAGTGTTCTACAGACTATCATCAATTAGTCCGGTAGTTGTCACCTATACTATGCTAAGTGACTACATCGTTGGTAAAATAACACCTCCAAAGTTGTGGCATTCTATCATTGCCTACTTCTTTTTTCATCCTATCTTTCATCTCTATTTATTTATATCATCTTTCATCTACCCATCTTTACCCAATATATTTATAGGTATAAAAATCATATACTATTTAAATCGAGTAAACATGTAAAAATCGTTCATCTATCATGGATATCAGGAACACAGATAATAGGCACATATAGCATGTATTTATATTAAATACTTCATATTTGTGTGTAGGATTGAAGTAACTATGCACTGACTTGTTAAAGTGAAGATTAATTCGGACAACACTTTGCTTCTAGCAACTGTCTTTTTCTTTGACGTAACCTAATATCATTATCACTAACTCTTTGTCTAATGTTTATTGTGACTAACTATTAGTCTAGATTCATCATTAATTCAAAGTCTACTGATCTATAACTGATAAGAGACAACCAGGTAGGATCATATCAGAGATAGGGTCCGTTTGGTATACAAAGTATACTGTTTGGAAATCCCACTTTAAACACCTCACTAAATCCAACCTAGACATCATCACTGTAAGTAGATCAATCAGTATAACGAGTTGGAATCACTGATAAATCTTGTTTATAGACATAAGTTACACTTAAAGCGTAATAGGTGTAGCTCAACTTACAGTGTTTCTAGCGAAAACTTAGAGCTTTGTGGTCAGAACTTCGTCGCTGAATCTTCTTTTAAAAAAAAAGATTCATGTAGTGCTTCAGCGTTCACCTTACTATACTAAAACTACAGAAATAGAAGTCGATTCACCAGGGACCAAAATCTCGGGGATAAGAAGAGAAAGACTTCTTGAATCAAGAGAATGATGCAAGAAATATGAGATTCTAGATCCTCTTATTTATAGTAATTGAATATTCAAAAACCACCATCTATAGTTGCTTAAATGACCATATAGTTATTTAAACGACTAAACACCCATTTATAATACTATTTTAAATAGATTTAATGATATTTTTACTAAACTAATGTCGAAAGTACTCAACACTAGTCTTATAACGACCACATTGTCAAAACCTTTCTAATGATATATACATATACATACATATATATATATATATATATATATATATATATATATATATATATATATATATATATATATACATACACACACACATGTATATGTGATTTATACTTTATTTTAATACGCAAATATGCTATTATAATTTATAAGTAATTCATACAAACTCTGTTTTTTACATTCTTTATATCCACACGTAACTATCGATAAGATCTACACCTTTCATTTAGACTCCGTCGGCTAATTTTGGTTTTAATTTTCGTCCATATTTTTATAAAATTAAATGAGTTTGCTAAAATCATAACTCTCTCGTACGGAATCCGTTTTTAACATTCTTTTTCTCAAAAATTTATTTAAAAGAGTACTATGATTCTCTTTTTGGTGGATTTAGCTAAAAGTCAACAATTCTCTTCGTAGCGTTTTACGTCATATATTCATTGTGCGCACGGCAGACTTTTATATCTTATAAAAATCGTATCTAATTCATACAGAGTCGGATTTCTGCGAAATTTATATTTTCAGGATCACGATGATGTATACTTTCTCAACATCCTCCTTAATAAATGAAGGTTTTTTTTTGACACGTGTCAATCTCTGATTATTTTTTACTCTTGTCATTTTATTATATTTTTACAATAAATAATATCCACATGTCAATTTGTAGGTTTTTTTCAAATTTTAAATTAAAAAGCTACATAATACTTATATATTTATATATGTAAAGTATTGAATGTAATTAATAGTTTCTTTCGTTCCTTATTTTGAATTTTATATATAAAGATACTTAACATTTATATTTTAGTATTTAATCTTTTGTTTAATCCAACCCGTGTAATACACGGGTTTTACACCTAGTATATATATATATATATATATATATATATATGTGTGTGTGTGTGTGTGTGTGTGTGTGTGTGTGTGTGTGTGTGTTTGGCGAACTTATTTTTACGATTTACGGGTGATTCAGCTGATTTTTCCTATTTTATTATATTATACTAATTATAAAACACATAATATTCACATAATTCTTCTTTATTACATCAAATAGCTTACAATTGTTGACCCTAACTATTACATCATCTTATTAATGTCTAGCGAGAAACATGGGCGTTACAATTCTCTCCTCCTTAGGATGGTTCCTTCCCAGAATCATCAACAAAACAGGGCTTGTATAATGACTTTGCACGTCACATTTCCATCCTAAGTTATAACCATAACTTTCATGTATTTTCAAATGAGTATCTAACTTTTGGACTTCTTGACTGCTGGCGGTGCTCAATCTTGCACCTGCTCTTCATACTATGTTGGACTTTCAATTGTAACCTTCGAGTTACAAACTCAATCCTTATTGTAGATTCCTGCTCCTTCTTAAATAGACTTAACTTAAGATAAGTTCTTTACTTCGATTATCATAACATACCGATGGTTCATGTCCTAATGACCTCTCATCGTATGATGCAATGCTTAGACTCAAGTCTTTTAGATTCAAATTCCATAATGAAAGATACCTTCCTTTGTTCTAATGTGGTATAATCACATTCTAGCATGTAGCAATTCTACCTACTAGATTCTTACTTTCACGGTGATTGCGATACTTCTATTGACCGCTTCGATTATCTTTCACTTCAATCTTCTGGATTTATTTATATGCTACATCGAACTTGGTTATTTGAACCACGTAACATACATATCTTATCCGGACGCGATTTGATATGACCACTAGGTTCAAAATATCAATCATCTTCTTGGTCATTACTGAAACGATGGTAACAACAGACATGAACAAAACAAAAACAATTACTAGCGCCTTGGTAACCTTGTGACTTTCCCTGATCCAAGTGCGAGTCTTGTGTTTCCGGTAGTATAGGATTTTACTACCTTTCACACCTACTAATACTCATCCCAAGTATTGCCT
Source organism: Lactuca sativa (assembly GCF_002870075.4). Classification (NCBI taxonomy): domain Eukaryota; kingdom Viridiplantae; phylum Streptophyta; class Magnoliopsida; order Asterales; family Asteraceae; genus Lactuca; species Lactuca sativa. The sequence goes on along the minus strand of NC_056631.2, from coordinate 228,971,478 downwards.
CTCATTTCTCCAAGTCACCATATAAGAATTTGACATAGTCATTTAACACATCGGATAACACAACTAAGGTTTATATTTTTTCTTGAAACGATTACATAGATATTCAATTTCACCCTATAATATGCCTCTTATATTAGGCTACACCACATGATACTATCTATATGGATAATTTATATCTCGACCTTCAAATATATAGATCCTTACTCCTAATCCCTTGCACCGTCACTTGCTTCATCAAGGATCATGTAGAATGCTTTTGCCTTTGGATTTTGCGGCACATTTGGCATTGTTGCTTCATTTTTCTTTGGGGAATATTTTGACATATACCCCTTATCTCCATATCCGTACCATACCTTATCATTAAATGTACAATTCTTGGAATAGTGACCGATCCTCCCACACTTACAACAAGTCACTTCTCCATCGCATCTCCCATAGTGCCTCTTCTTACACTTCTCACACCACTTGGCTCCACCACAACCCCTATACTTTTGTTCATCCAGGTTGGACTTATCGGATATTGAGGATCCTCAAGCTTCCTATTTTCTTATGCCTTATCTTTTACCAGACCTTTTTCCCTAAGTTGGGTCTCCATATTATTGGTTGCTCTAATGGTTGTCTTCAAAGTACTTGCCATTTTTACCATTTTACCAAAGTCCACTAGAAATCTGTTAGCAAACCTATTTATATTGAAGAGTTCAGTAGGAACAAAGTAGAGGAATAGCTTCATCTTCTCGATGAATGTGGTGGTGTACTCATCAATACTCATCTTCCCCTTTTTTAGGTTCTGAAACTCGTTGTTTAGGTCTATCATATCAACCTCTAAGAAGTACTGCATTTTCAACTGCTCCATGAATGCTTCCCAATACATCTTCACGACTTCTCCTTGTGGCATTGTGTATGCCAACAACTTCCACCAACTTAAAACCCCGGTCTTTAGTTTTCTGACTGCAAAGACGGTTTTCTGCTTATTGTTGAAGTTGCAGCTTTCAAATACCATTTCCATCTCAGAGATCCAGTCCATAATCTCCACTGGCTTTGGGCTTCCAGAAACACTTGATGGCTTAGCACCCAAGAAGTTCTTATACATACGACCATCCTTTTCAATCCCTCTGTCTGAGTCGTTCCCCCTTACCACTCAGGGTTCAACTTGACTTACAGTACAACTGTAATTTCCCTCTCTGACAATTCTTCATTTAGTTCGGGCTACACAACATGCACAGTAGGCTCATCCCTATTTTGTTGAAGTAGACGCCTTGTCTCTTCCATATGATGATCCAACATCGCCTGTATCATTGCCAACGTGATAGGTTCGGGTGCAACTGCTACCTCTGGTACACACTCAATTGCTCGTGGCTCAGGGTGTTGGTTCTCGTTTGCATTTCTTGATCTGATTTGGGTTATCACCATGTCGATCTATACACCAAAGTAGACGTCTAGTGTATAGTGACGAAAATTAAGAGAGGGAAAGCTTTATTTACAATAGACGTATAAATCTCCTTATCATTTCGAAAAGTTACATGTCAGTTCTAATACCGTAATTAAACGTTTAGAAACCTGATCACATAAAATTTCCAGATTCGGTCGGCAATAGGACATAGATCCAATCAAACGATAGCATCATAAAGCATATAAGGCATCTTATACCATAAATCATTTAGTACATAAAATTAATTTAGGCATCTTCCCTAAATAAGCTAGTGCTCGTGTCTATTCAGTCATACTTCCTAAATATATTAGACACTCATCTTACAATCATCGCTTAACATTCTAAGTTTAAGTCTAGAAATCCTACTAATTCCTAGTTCGCTTAAACTAATTATTTGATACCAACTGTGACATCCCATATTTCACGGCTAGAAAAGACCGATTTGGTTATGCTTTATTTAGAATCAGAATATCCTTTTGAAGAATAATATTGTGGAATTTGTTCCCAAAAAAATTATAATGATATTATCAAATCATTTATGAAGAAATGTATTTTATTTATATTAAAACATCGGGATGTCATCATCAATACAGAAACAAAAGCATAAACAAACCTTACATTAATTTACACTAATGATCTACATCTCCTTGAATCTCTCAGCAGAATGTATCTTTAATATTGCTACCTGTGATACAATAAACTGAGTGGCTCAGGTTGGGAAACCTAGTGAGTACATAGAGTTTTCAACCCATAATAATATAATTAATAAGTTTAATCAACAGAAAATTAACCCAATTTCCCATCCCCATTATCTTCTTTATTCTTAAGGATCTACCATAAGGATCATCTATGCTGATAGTACTAGCTCATGGATTCCTCCATGATACTTGTCAGTAGGTAATCTTCTATATTTATTCCTAAGGATTTGTAATAAGGAATAAGCACAAAGTCCATCACTCCCAAGGTTTATCTAATAGGCACTAAGTCCATAGCTGTCAGTGTTTATCTATTAGGCACTAAGTCCATAGTTGCCAATACTCATCTATGGGGCACCAAGTCCATAGCTTCCAATGTTCATCTACTGGGCACTAAGTCCATAGCTACCAATGTTTATCTATAGGGAACTAATTCCATAGCTGCCAATGTCAGGCACTATGTTCATAACTGCCAGTATATATCAAATAGGCACTAAGTCCATAGTTGCTAGTGTTCTACAATACTATCATCAATTAGTCTGGTAGTTGTCACATATACTTTGCTAAGTGACTACATTGTTGGTAAGATAACAGTTCCAAATTCATGGCATTCTATCATTTCCTACTTCCTTTTTCATCCTATCTTACATCGTACCTTAAAATCTTTCATCTCTTATCATCTATATCATCTTTCATCAACCCATCTTTACCCAATATATTTATAGGTATAAAAATACATATACAGTTTAAATCGAGTAAAACATGTAAAAACTGTTCATCTAACATAGATATCAGGAACACAGATAATAGGCACATATATCATGTATTTATATTAAATACTTCATATCTATGTGTAAGATGAAAGTAACTATGCACTCACTCGTTAAAGAGACGATTAAGAATTCAGACAGCGCTTCGCTTCTAGCAACTGTCTTTTCCTTTTACATAACCTAGTATCATTATCACTAAGTCTTAGTCTAATATTTAATGTGACTAGTTATTAGTCTAGATTCATCATTAATTCAAAGTCTACTGATCTATAGTTGATAAGAGACAACAAGGTAGGATCATATCGGAGGTAGGATCCGGTTGGTATACAATGTATACTGTTTGGAAATCCCATTTTGAACACCTCACTAAATCCAGCCTCGACATCATCCCCATAATGTAACATCCCAAAATTCAAGGCTAAAAATTTCATTTTTAAATAGGTTATTATAACACCATAAGTATAAAAACATCCATAATAATATCTCATGTCAAAAACAAAGTGTCAATAGTCAAACATGTTATCATAAAATAATATCAGAGTGTAATCCAAAAGATCTCATATGCAGAAACATAGTGTGATGCGCTGCGATCAAGCCGACTCCTGTCCTTGAAAACGAGTGCTTGAAACCAAAACTGGAAACCGTAAGCACGAAGCTTAGTGAGTTCCCCATCATACCACAAACCATACAACAACATACTGCCAGGCGATTCAAGGGTGCCTGACCTACCCATGTCAAACCATTTTGGGGTGCTTGACTTACCCAGGTCAAGCCATTCTGGGGTGCTTCACTTACCCGTCGGTTTATCTCAACCGACTATTTGGGACTATTTCACCCCCACTACTACCACATAATAACATGACATAAACATACTGATAGGCATGCATGGGTATTGACTACCCCTTCGGTATCTTTCAACCGGTATTCAGGGACTATTTCACCCCTACTACTGCTAACACATATAACAGAGCATCCTAGCACATAGAACATATCAGATAATGGCAGACAAGACAATTATCACAAAGACAATCATCTCATACATAATCACCTACTGGTGGGACGACATTGGTGCCTTAGACCCACCTCTATTGGAAGGTAACTCACCTCACACTGCTGAAGTCTCGTAGACAAAACTCTAGCTGTTGGATGATAGGTTATCGAACTGTCAATAATCGAAATAACATCCAATCAGAAATTGGGTTCCAATACATATCCATAAGTCCATGCTTGGGGTAAAAGACTACTTTACCCCCCATCTTAGCTTGATTCAAACTCAAGGCCCAGTCCAAAGGCCCAAAAGTCCAACTATGAATCAAAGCCCAAAATATGGCCCAATTTTCCAAATTGGGCCCAAACCTTTACATGGTCTTATTCTAAAGGCCAACCATTTAGTCCTGTCCAAACACTTGGCATTTCTAATGGCCTAATATCTCATAATCATAAAGGCCCAATTATAGCTCATCTCACGCCCAATTTTCCAAATTGGACCCAAATCCCTTACATGGGCCTTACCCTAAAGCCTATTGAATTATTCTAGCCCATTTGCTTGTTCTTGGATGGACCAATCACGAAAGCCCAATAGAAAGGCCCAACTTAAGGCCCAATTGAAATTAGGATTTCACATAAAATGCCAATTACGGTTAAGTGTTTCTCACTTAACCCATTATGGACTTAATCCATTAAGTCCATTACTCTACTAGATAAGGCATATGGTGTGATTGGGTGTAATTCACAGTTCCATTCCAATGGTCTAAATATGGGTCTATATAAGTCCAAAGCCCATATATATCAAAAAAAATAGGGTTTTCTAAACCCTAATTAGGGTTTCCAACCCATTCATAGTCCAATAGGACCAAAATCAAGTCCTTAGATTAATTAGGGTATATTAGGCCCATTAGGGTTTCATTAGGCCCATTAGGGTTTTAGTCCATTTGTCCAACCATCCCAAATGAATCAAACACAACAAGCACACCGCCACCTAACACGGCGGCTGGTGGCGGCAGCCACCACCTCACGGTGGTGGTTAGAGTTTCTTTTCATTATTCAGTTACAATTTACAGTGCAATACCCTAAAACAAACACACCCATACACACTATGATAACCACACATACACACAACCACCCTTATTGTGGCCGGTGGTGGTACAAGGTGGCAGCCACCACCTCACAGTGGTGGTGGTGGCCTTGCCTCAGTTTTATGGCCAAACAATCCAAAAACACTTTATTAAGATAAGCACACAAATAGCAGAAACATGCACAACGCACCAAGACATGCCCAGAACCACCACCACATGACGGCTGGTGGGGGCAGAACCGTGAACATACATGGCGGCAGCAAGATAGCGACCACACACATGCCTCTCTTGAGGTCCAAAAGTAGCCACCCACGTGGTGGCGTTCATCTAACGGCAGCAACAACACTCTTTAAAGACGGCGACGGATGGCGCAACAATGGGATAGGGTGGCAGTCGGAAAGGAAATAGTTGGAGTAGTCACGTATCGACGACGTAAAAGGTGGCGGAGCAACGGCGAATTCGTTCTCGACTGGAACGACATGTGAAGGCGGCGGTGGGCAGTTAGAGTAACACTGGTGACGACGTCGCTTGCCTGTAGGTGACGACAGAAGGCAGACAAGGAAGATTACGAAAGAGTGGTGGCGACATAACTGCTCGGGGAACGGAAACGACGATACACAACAACAACCTTCGACGGCCTTGCTTTCTTTCCAACGTAGAAGGGTTGGCTCCGGGGGCTGGAAAGGAGTGGGAGGCATAAGGGTAGCGGTTGCTCATATCGTTAGGGTTAGGGTTTAGTGGCTGGTGGTGCTGTGGTTATATACTCTGTGCCCTAAAATCTTATTGCCATAATGGCATAAATAGTCCCTCTCAATAAAATTCTTTTCAACCATGGTCCAAAATTTACCATTTGAACCCTGCCTCATGAATCCTTTACAAATGAAGTCCGAATTTTACCAAACAGACCCTCCCTCTACAAATCCTTTTCAATTTAGGTCCAGATTTTACTCTTTAGCCCTCAACATTCTAAATTCTTTTGAATTTAAGTCCAATGGTCAAACTTCAGCCATGTTAACATTTTTAGTCCCTCCTCCTCGTGAAACACCGAAAATTTCCAAACAAAATTTTCATTTAAAATCATATAATTCTCATAACACGTTTCACATAAATCTCATTTATTTAAATTACAAATCGCAACTCCATAATTGTTTGATTAAAATCCGGGATCCTCAAAACATGACTCTTTCACTGGTGTGTACAACAAAGTCGGTGCCTTCCTGTGATCCAAAGAAAAACTAGAAACACATGACACATAACATGGTAAGCATGAAGCTTCGTGAGTTCCCCAAAATACCACACATATCACATTAGCCACTCGAGGCTATAACGCGAATAAGACCCTCTGGTCAATGTGTCTCAGTGGAGACCCTCCGGTCCCACAACTCGGGTGGACCCTCTGGTAGCTCATAACAATAATACACATCATAAATCACAAAAACATAATGTAGGATATCACAATACTCAAGATAAGCATACAAGACCCTCCGGTCACACAAAGATACTACTCATGGTAAGTATAGTGAGAAGACTCGCCTCGCAAGCAAGCAAGCAAATAACATCGTACTCGAATCTCGAACTAACCTCCGCCTAACACAAAGGATGAATATCTATAATTAATACTCTTTTCACGACTCTAATAACCGAAGTCTATTCTTTCTCTCTCTAACTCTTGAAGTAGATAAATGACCATTTTACCCCCTCCATGGTCTCCATTACTCATGTTTAACCCAACCCTGAAGTCAGCAGAAGTCAAACTCGAGTCAACAGTCCATGTTTGACCCGACTCGCCGAGTGCGCCCATGTGACTCGTCGAGTCCATTCGTTTCCTCAGAAGTCTCGTGAAGGTCCAACTCAGCTCGTCGAGCTGACCCCCAACTCGTCGCGTTATTGCATGATCAAGCTCAATGGGACAAATCCTCACCAACTCGTAGAGTCGGCTCATTGACTCGATGAGTCCATTCAAACTCATTCCTTATTCAGACGATTCAAAGCAGATTTACCACTCCAAACACTTGATCTAACATCCCACGACTCAGTTGTCACGCAAAGCTTCGATCTTTACGTTAATGTATGGTAATTTTGCTCCAATATACGAAAATATGCTCTCACAAGGTGTTAAGCACAATAACCCTCATGTGGATGAATAAAGTTGGGACCTTTGGACTCTAAGGACCTCACAAGGTCCAGATCTAAGGTTCAAATCCCATGATAACTCTATATGCTCGAAGTCCCAACAAAAGGTGGAAGAAACCCTAATCTTCCATAATAATGAGATCTAGGCATATAAATTATATAGGTACAAGCGTTTACCTCTCACTGAAGCCCTAGCATGGTGATACTCTAGATCCAACCGATTCTCTTACTTCCTTGTTGGATAATCTCATCTTCTCCTCAAAAGATGCACTAGGTTACTCCAAGTTTAGCTTCTAAGACTATCTTAGCTCACTACACACATTTAAGGTTTTACACAGGAAGGTTTGGCAGCTGGTGAGGTAGAAATGGGCGCATAAGTTCCCTTATATAGGCCCCAACCCCAGGAAATTAGAGTTTCACAACACAACACCAACTCGGTGAGTCGGCTCTCTGATTCGTCGAGTCGATTCATAAATCCCACGCGGTCAACTCGGCTCTACTCGACGAGTTGGACTCACAACTCGTCGAGTCACTCAATAAATCTCAAAAATTAAACACACAATAATATACCTGGGAGTCCGGATGTTACAAGTCTCCCTCACTTGAATTATATTTCGCCCTCGAAATTTCTCCTCAAAAACACATAGATCAAACCCAATAACCCGAAATGCACCACCGAAAGGATCTCATACCACACAACTGTCTTCCTCCATGGAAACCTGAATCCAAACAGGAACTCCCAAACCCAGAAAAGGACAGACCCCTCTGCCGCTACGATACTCGATCTGACTCTCCAGAACCTGGAGACTCTAGTGGCCTATCTCACTGCCAGACCGCCCTCTCAAGATATCACCATGTTATTCGTCCCTCGAATAATAGACCCCGATAACCTACTGCCACTCTGATTCTCTTGTTGTGTCTGATACAAACATGTCAATGCCCACAAATTGGCTACCGATCACTCATAACAGACATACTAAACGATCCAGATCATACTCCAAGGAACGAAACAGTCACATCACACCAGGGACCCGTCCACTGTACTGCAATCAAAACCCATCTGAACAATGAACTCTCAACACCCTGTCCTCAGACACAAGAAAATGATCATGCTTGCTCAGAAGTATCCTCTGACATCTAACAATCATAAGCCCCAGCTACCTTCTCAAATATCCCTTTCAACGCTGAGCAACAGGTCAACTCCCGACCCAACAGTTGAACCTCCAAAGGTTACCCATTTCATACCCCAAAACGTCTCACTGACTTCCTTCCCACACTAACTATCTCGGCCCAATGTGACACACAAGTCACGAAGTTCGCTTTACCCCAAGCGAATACTACAACCCCAACTGAAATCGTCTCAACCTCGACCTCTTTCGTCTACTACACATTAGTTCCATATGTCTTGTGGTCCTTCCCATACAAATGGACTGACCCACTCAGGTCTAAGACATCATATGACACACAATATCCATCAAAATGGAACACATCTATGAATCCGGAACCTCATCTCGCATACTCAATACACAAATTGTCCCAAATTCAACTCGAGAGTCTGATTTCACAGCAGAATTGGAACCACTCATTTCCAATCTGATACTCAACCCGTACCCATGATTCGCGAATTTATGCACACACTATCTCTCCATTTCCTTCCGGTTATGATAATCCCTCCTCAACCCGGGATACAATAATCCTAGACTGACACGGAGACCCCAATCTCGCCCCTGGTCCGGCAACCACGTTCCCGAAGACTCAAGTGGTAAGGCTACCCAAGCCTAAGAACTCCTTTGCGTCATACTCTGACTAGTGAATACTACAGCTCCCCATAGATTCACAATGCTTCTCTCTTGTTTGTTGGCTAGTGAAAGCTACGGTCCCCCGCAGCTCCACAATACTCTTACGCTGACCAGTGAAAACTATGGCTCCCCATAGTTTCACAAGGCTCTCCCTCTGACCAGTGAAAGCTACGGCTCCCCGCAGTTTCACAATGCTCTTCTTCTAACCAGTGAAAGCTACGGCTCCCCGCAGTTTCACAACGCTCTCCTTCTGACCAGTGAAAGGTACGGCTCCCTGCAGTTTCATAACAATCGCTCGTTTCTTGGTGAGTACTACGACTCCCTGCAGTATCACTACACACTCTCACTGACTGGTGAATACTACGACCCCCACAGTATCACCACACTCTCTCGCACTAACTCATGGATGCTACAGCTCCCCGTAGTCTTCCAGCACTTTCTCTTATCACCCCACGATCTCATCCTCGAGTCGACACCACACTACATTCACTAACTCTTACTCCACGGCCCAACATAGATAGGTGCACCCACCCATCCAAAATAAGCATCATGACTCCTGACAGCACCCGCCATGACAAAACTCCTTTTCTCGCTGCAATCCGCATTCTTAGATAATCTCGCTTAATGTCAATTAGCCGAAGGGCTCCTACTGGAAACATAGATACTTGATACACCCCTTGCCATCTCATAACTCAAGACTCAAAATAATCCTAAATTTAGGTCATCATACTCGGATACCTTGGTACACCATCACAAAACCTCACGATGTCGTGCCTCAACCACTGATCTCATAATCACGACATCATACTCAGATACCGCAATGTACCCTCTCAAAATCTCACAAACAATATTCCTCTCGCACAACTTGTAACTTTGGAATATTCCCATCTCACAAATTGAAACACAGAGGAATCGTCAATCACTGAAAACACGTTGAAGAAATCCGAAGCTCCACCCTCTAATGATCACCGCCCGTACAAACTACTCACACCGACTCTGAAATTGGTTGACAAATCAACTGTTGCCCCTCCTAGAGTATATATCACAATCTATACCTATACCCGCAAATCTTAGCTATTGCACCCTGAACTCGGCGACCCAACCGCCTCGAACTCAACAATTGCAAATCCGAAAAATCCCTAGCCATAATAAATTCTCTGACCAGCGGCCACCTGTCGTGGATTCACTCATCCTTCCTTAAGCACATACACATACATCATCCCGCCTTGCACCTCGCCTCATCCACCAATAACCCAGGTCTCATGTGTCTGCACCGCGGATCTCCATAACTAGTTCTCTAACTGCACTTTGAACGGATCGCCGATCCTCTCAAAAGAATACTCAGTTCTCCCCCACTCGGGGTTCGAACCATCACCAATTGGCATACCAAAAATCTACTCCATAGACTGTTTCACCAGGTATATCACACTTCACTCTTGGAAAGTACCATATAATCACTTTAATGATCTTCCCGATGGAACCAAGCACCTCCAAATATCTCGTAACTCAGACAAGAATCTCAGAATCCACCCAACCTTACTGCCTCTAATCATCTCGAAGCTTCACACCGATATACCGCCAGATACCCCAACTGTTCTAAATTAGTCCTGATTCTCGGTCCGGAAATAATGCACAATCACATACTTCGTTTCTGACTCCTCGAACAGCTTATCATCGTGGTAATCATCATAAAAGCAAGAGACCCCACTCTCACAGTCGATACACAATGAAGACAAAAAGGGTCACCGTCCCGATATACTCCTCTTAACCACCTGAAACCGCCATTAAAAGTATGCCTCCCTAAACGACACCTCCCTGTTCTCTTCTATCATAGACCTAAAAATGACGTTCTCGTGGTATAAGAAATACCTCATAGTAAACATACTGCCCAAAGTACTCTAGTGAAAAGGTTGCAACCCTATGCTACCCCACGGGGTTTACCCTTACACTCTGAAAACCGAAAGCTCGTCATCTCTTTTGCTTCTCCCAAGAAACGGGGACAACGCAACTCATGCCACAGAAGATGACACCTCATCTTTCAGTCGATTGCTCAACTCAGACCGCGATCCTCCAATAAGCATCATCTCTACTCATCCCTGATTCTTGCGACTCCAACTGGCATCTCACCAAAAATCTCTCGGAAACTAACTCGATTCCCCCCTCAAGGTATGCTCTATTGAGACTCACTCAACATGGCATTCAGGCCCCCACACTCTATCACATCTGATCCCAGTCTAATCAATCACAACGGGATAACTGGTAAAACCAGAAGCACTAACCGCCACGAATCATGGTACTCGAACCATGTGATCACCTTTCGATCTGCTGCGAATCATGGTACCCGAACCATGTTATCTCCTCTCAGTCTGCTACGAATCATGGTACCCAAACCATGTTATCTCCTTTCAATCTACTACGAATCATAGTACCCGAACCATGTTATCTCCTTTCAATCTGCTACGAATCATGGTACCTGAACCATGTTATCTCCTCTCACACTGCTACTTAGAACCTCTGGAATTCTCCCTGTTTTGAGTATGAGTCCTCTACTTTCACTAGTACGGGCCTGTACTACCTGCCACATCTACCCATACTTTCCACACAGATCGTCCCAGATTTCCTAAGTAGCTGTTCAACCTTCTCGATCACCAATCCCGTTAAACCTGGTTGCTCCCAAGCGAATACGCTCCTCTATCAGCGTACTCATCTAACTAAGGTCACTCCCTAGGCTCTTCCTAGGTTATCACACTTCTCTGCCATCAGCTGCTGAAGAACTCTTGATGATGCCAGCCATCTACCTCCTGAATATCGTCATATTCACTAAGTAGCTGACTCCCATCATCAGGAGTTCAATAAAGAATGAAGCAAGCAGCATTCGGGCATCGAATAATCTCCACCAGCACGTAAAACCACTCTAGGTTACAACTCTATTTGCTCTACTCACACTCAAAAGGTATTACTGAACTTATTCAACCCTACCACTCGCAGGTATCTAACTACTTCCTCTGTAGGCTTCTCCAATGCTCATCTAGGTATCTATCCTAGATTACTCCTCTATATAAAGCACTCTCTAAAAGATTACTGTTGGATACTGTTACTCCGCACATACTCAAAGCGTATCACAGACGACAATAAATTTCCTAGGCTAAGGCATCACAACTCAGGCAACTCTAGCCCTAATATATGAAATACCTTGCCTATCATCTAGCATGCATCACTAATATCTGAATAATAACTCATAACAAAAATAAGTAAGGGTATTTTGGGAAATCATCGTTCGGGCTCTGGCTGATTGCACACACTGCTCCTTCTTGTTTTCTCTTAGAAACTCTTGCTCGTTTTAGAAAAACATTTCTTTTGAAAATTTTTCTCAAATCCCCAGTTTGAGTCCAGACATACCCGAAGGTGCATCCAAATCCCTGAAACCAAGGCTCTGATACCAACTTGTAACACCGAAAATTTTCCAAACAAAATTTTCATCTAAAATCATATAATTCTCATAACACGTTTCACATAAATCTCATTTATTTAATTTACAAATCGCAACTCCATAATTGTTTGATTAAAATCCAGGATCCTCAAAACATGACTCTTTCACTGGTGTGTACAATCAAGCCGATGCCTTCCCGTGATCCTGAGAAAAACCTGAAATACATGACACATAACATGGTAAGCACGAAGCTTGGTGAGTTCCCCAAAATACCACACATATCCTATTAGCCACTCGAGGCTATAATGCGATTAAGGCCCTCTGGTCAATGTGTCTCAGTGGAGACCCTCCTCCATAAGCTCATAACAATAATGCACATCGTAAATCACAAAGACATAATGTAGGATATCACAATACTCAAGATAAGCATACAAGACCCTCCGGTCACACATAGATACTACTCATGGTAAGTATAGTGAAAAGACTCACCTCGCAAGCAAGCAATCAAATAACCTCGTACTCGAATCTCGAACTAACCTCCGCCTAACACAAAGGATGAATATCTGTAATTAATACTCTTTTCACGACTCTAATACCCGAAGGCTATTCTTTCTCTCTCTAACTCTTGAAGTGGATAAATTACCATTTTGCCCCCTCCATGGTCTCCATTACTCATGTTTGACCCAACCCTAAAGTCAGCATAAGTCAAAGTCGAGTCAACAGTCCATGTTTGACCCGACTCGCCGAGTGCACCCATGTGACTCGTCGAGTCCACTCGTTTCCTCAGAAGTCTCGTGAAGGTCCAGCTCGGCTCGTCAAGCTGACCCCCAACTCGCCAAGTTATTGCATGATCAAGCTTAATGGGACAAACCCTCACCAACTCGTCGAGTCGGCTCATCGACTCGACGAGTCCATTCAAACTCATTCCTTATTTAGACAATTCAAAGCAGATCTACCACTCCAAACACTAGATCTAACATCTCAAGACTCAGTTGTCATGTAAAGCTTCGATCTTTACGTTCATGTATGGTAATTTTGCTCTAGTATACGAAAACATGCTCTCACAAGGTGTTAAGCACAATAACCCTCATGTGGATGAATAAAGTTGGGACCTTTGAACTCTAGGGACCTAAAAGGTCCATGTCTGAGGTTTAAACCCCATGATAACTCTATATGCTCGAAGTCCCAACAAAAGGTGGAAGAAACCCTAATCTTCCATAATAATGAGATCTAGGCAAATAAATGAGCAAGGTACAAGCTTTTACCTCCCACTAAAGCCCTAGAATGAAGCTACTCTAGATCAAACCGATTCTCTTGCTTCCTTGTTGGATAATCTCCTCTTTTCCTTAAAAGATGCACTAGGTTACTCCAAGTTTAGCATCTAAGACTCTCTTAGCTCACTACACACGTTTAGGGTTTTACACAGGAAGGTTAGGCAGCTGGTGAGGAAGAACAGGGGGCATAAGTTCCCTTATATAGGCCCCAACCCTAGGAAATTAGGGTTTCACAACACAACACCAACTCAGCGTGTTGGCTCTTTGACTTGTCGAGTCCATTCATTAATCCCATGCGGTCAACTCGACTCTACTCGACGAGTTGGACTCACAACTCATCGAGTCACTCAATAAAATTTAAAAGTTAAACACACAATAATATACTTGGGAGTCTGGATGTTACACCTCACAATCTTTTCAACTTAATTTCCAATAATTACCACGAAGCCCCTTTCTTCATAAATATTTACAACCTGAATCCGGATTTTACACTTTTAACCCCCAATCTCTAAAATTGCGAAAATTAGCTCCTCGAGACCAACACCTTGCTATATAATTATTGATTTTAGGGCTATTATACAATCATTAATTAATTAATTTAATAAACGGGGTGTTACAACTCTCCCCCACTTAAATTAGATTTTTTCCTCGAAATCATTCCTTACCATTCCTTACTCGCCCAACCACTCTAGTAACATGGTTACCATCCTGGGTACTCCCTAGCCTTCCCAGGGTAGCCACGACCAATCTTTGCAGAGCCCTAAAATTCAAAGGTGAACGAATTCCTCGTAACAAGATGACTTCTACTCCATCTGGAATCTGTTGTCTTGAGATGGTCTAATTCCCTGACAGACCACTCATACTGAATCATTATTGTTGAATCCACTCCGTTTATCCCTCAACTAACTACTCAACTTCTAATAGCTCGAGGTTCCCACTGTAAAAACAAGATCACAAACCTAATTATCCCTGCAAATCACTTATGCTTGGCCAAGGTTCAGTTAATCCTATTGTGAGTGACTTGTCACTTTCCAATCAACCGGCTATTTCATCCGTACTTACAACCTAAAACACAAATACTAACACTGCCCAAAAGCTGAAACTGCCCGAACACTAAACTGCCTGAAGCAGTATGTTTCCCCATGGTTGCTTTCCAAACTCTACCGAGACCTCCCTAGTCTCAATTCGTTTACCAATCTTCTAAAATACCGGGTTCCGGCCCGGTTGCGGAGCCAAAGGATTCCTACTTAGTCGCCTCACATGACTTCTGAACAAAATCCTTCTCAGGAACTAGTTGCCACTAGTTATCATGCCACTGTGGCGCTAACAACTTTCTGATCTAACTGATCGGGTCCATGCGTCGAATCCTATCGTCATCAAATCGAAGAATAAAAGTGATTGCTACCTGACCAATGGTAGCCTTATCTCACACGTCCTTAAGTAGTCCATTGCTTCCCTGATCTCATAACTGTAGTGACGTTCCTACAGTCTTATCACTAGCTCAACCAGGTCTAATTCCTTCTGTGGAAATCCATAAACCAATCCATGGATTTGCCACGCCCTCCCTACTTCAACTGAACTGGTGGGTACTACTGTTCCTACCGTGTTCCAAGAACACACTCATGCTATCTACCAACCTAGTGAATGCCATGGCTACACCCGCAGTCCCACAACACTCTATCACTATCTGACTGCTAGTGAATACTACGGCTACCCCCGCAGTCTTACAACATTTTCCATGCTAACTGACTATTGGTGAAAGCTACACTTACCCCCGTAGTCTTAAAACACTTTCCATACTATCTGACTATTAGTGAATGCTACGGCTACCCCTGTAGTCTTACAACACTTTCCAAACCGGGTTGAGCACGCACTCGACCTAACACTCAACTGAACTTGAGTCCTAACTGAAGCTCTAACCTGGTTCCCAAAACCTGTTATCCGATGCCAAGTAAATGCGTGAACCAAATGTCATAACACTTTCCGAACTCCCAACTCATAATCCCCAATCTAGACGACCACTCGACCGCCTTTCTCCCTATCGGGGATGTGAAACTCATCCTAGTTTCACACCTATTTCTGCTCCTAAGTACCTGATCGATTCTCCCCCACTTAGATTCGACTAAGTCTTCTTGGCACATAAGAATTGAAGGATTCCCAATCATTCTTTCTTTCTAATAATCCACTGATGACAACCTGTGCTTACCAATGCTAGCGATCATTTACCAGTTAAACCCTAAGATCGCCCTTCCTTTGAAAAATTGAAGAGTAATCTCCAATTCTGGTCCAGTCTGACACCTCAGTCCACCTCCAATGCTGACAACTGGGGGCCTCAATCTTCACCCTAACTCACGAATCCTCGATCCCACTCCCAATCTTGCAGCACCATTGAATTCTAACCGAACACAACCCATGCGAGAAATTCAATTCTCTTGAACATCCAATGACCGAACACTCATGCATCGAACACCCGTAACTGACACCACCTTCTTCATGCTACCAACCCTTTCCTAGAAACGGTAGTGCCTTGAACACCAAAGTTCTTTCATAGGCGATTGTCGACCATGCCCGAACCATGATAGAACCACTGAGCGCTGACTTTGCCGAAGAACTATCGCTCTAACCCTGATCGACTATCCTCTAAATAATACTCCTACACAGATCTCGACAAAGATCCGGAATGATAACGATACACGTGGAACCCACTCCGCAAGATACGCCCCTCTGTAGGTTCATCAAGGACTGTTCGGCATGCAGAATGGCATATAACAATCCTTGATAACCCAGACAATAGCAGAAACCGACTCGAGTCCTAACTTGTCCAAACTGAATCAATAATACCATTGGGTACAAATTCCCGACATCCACTTAGCAGCAGTAGAAAATAACATACCCACACATCTCAAGAAATCCTGATTACCTTCTCTAGAGATACTTAACCCTCCTGAGATCATGGTGCAAAACTCCCTCCTGATCTTGATGACAGGAACTGACAATAGGACCCTCCTTCCTGAAGGACTCTAAGGATTCACAGGCTTTGGGCTTCAGATGAGCCCCTAACTTCCCCATGACAAATATGTACTATGAAACGAGAGAACACTGAACACCCCAAACGAGCAAAAGGGAAATGGTCTTACACTGACCTCTAGTAATTCACGATATGCAATTGGCATATGATGATATTTGATGATCTAACCCAACAGGAGAAAAGAAATAAACCAGGGATGCACTTACTCCTCCTGCTACAGTATCCCAACCACATCACAATTCCCACAACAATGTGTAGATAAAACTGAAAGAAGGCAAGGTTACATACCCACAACATTGCATGTTGGAGTTCTGACTTCTCCAGTCTGACACTGCAGAGCCTGACTCCTTCTGCTGACATGACCAACCCCGCTACACTTGTAGCAGCCTAAACCCCTGAAATGTCAAACTCCCTTGTGTACTTTCTCGCATGTGTTGCACTGACTCCGTCCTTGATGGCCTTTCACCCAATGATTAGAAGTCGTGGGTCTCTCCCCAGGACCCTCTACTATATGCACCTGGCACGGACCTCTGATCTTATAGTGCTCCAAATCGATCTCGCATCCTCGGACTTTGGCTGAGCTGCAACAGCTGGAACGTCCTCTATCCCTAAACCGGGTCATAAACTCCTCCCCGAAGCTTCTCAGATTCTCCAAGACTCTCACCGATTCGATTATGGATCCTGTGCTTTCAGTAGTACGGGCCCAATACTACCTTCCAAACATATCCTTACTTTCATCGACAATCCTCCTGAATCCTCCAAGTCACTTCCTTAAACTAATACACCCAAGTCTCACTAAACCTCACTACTAACCCACTGAAACATATCCTAGGCTTTCCTAGGTTCCCGAACCCACCCAGTCTTCAGCTACTGAAAGATTCCCAGTAATGTCAAATACCTACCTCATGAATATATATAGCCACATGCAACAGAGATCAGATAATCCTTCGAGTAAAAGACCCATCCCTAGAACGGTTGGACTCAAACAAGAGCTTCACAATAGGGTCAAATCTATCACTCTGAGATTATCTAGCCTGTGCCACATGTGACTTAGCATATTCGCTTAATAGTTAGCTCACATTACTAAAAGTCCCACAAAGCACAAAGAAAGCATCATTCAGACAATGGAAAATATAACCATCACATTCCAATCAAACAATTATATCCTCTAATCGGGAATCTATACATGCAATTCAAAGGCTCATACAATCAGGCATAACCTAAACATGCGATCCTATCACTGACTGATCAGTGCTAGCATGCAAATCTACAAGCACATACAATAGGCATTTAAGGCATCCTCCTCGATCCTCATACCTAATCGAGCATGCAACTCTCATAATCATATCATAAGAGAAGATATCACAACATGTATGAGTATCTTGGGGAAAACATACTTGAGCTCAAATTATTGCATGCATCACACACCTTGTTCTTTTCAAAGTTCTTTTCTCTTTTCAAAATTCTATTATATAAAATGATTTTTCTTTTGAAAATTTTCATACCAAGTCCTCAGTTTGAGTCCAGACACACTAGAGAGTGTGTCTGAATCCCTCAAACCAAGGCTCTGATACCAACTTGTAAAATCCCAAAATTCAAGGCCAAAAATTTCATTTTTAAATAGGTTATTATAATATCATAAGTATAAAAACATCCATTATAATATCTCAAGTCAAAACCAAAAATTTCAATAGTCAAACATGTTATCATAAAATAATATCAGAGTGTAATCCCAAAGATCTCATGTGCGGAAACATATTGTGATGCGTTGTGATCAAGCCGACTCCTGTCCTTGAAAACGAGTACCTGAAACCAAAACTGGAAAGCATAAGCCTGATGCTGAGTAAGTTCCCCCATCATACCACACACCATACAACAACATACTGCCAGACGATTCTGGGGTGTCTGACCTACCCATGTCAAGCCATTCTGGGGTGCTTGACTTAACCATGTCAAGTCATTATGGAGTGCTTGACTTACCCAGGTCAAGCCATTCTGGGGTGCTTTACTTACCCATCGGTTTATCTCAACCGACTACTGGGGACTATTTCACCCCTACCACTACCACATAATAACATCACATAAACATACTACTAGGCATGCATGGGTACTGACAACCCTTTCGGTATCTTTCAACCGGTATCCGGGGACTATTTCACCCCTACTACTACTACTAACACATATAACAGAGCATCCTATCACATAAAGCATATTAGATAATGGCAGACCAGACAATTATCATAAAGACAATCATCTCATATATAATCACCTACTGGTGGGCCGACATTGGTGCCTTAGACCCACCTTGTGACATCCCCAAAATCTCGGCCAGAAAAGACCGATTTCATTTATGCTTTTAAAATAATTTTCAGAGTAAATCCTTTTTATTTGAAAGAGTTGTGGAATTTGTTCCCAAAAACAAAACATGATAAAACAATGTTTACCAAAGCATTTCATAAAAGAAATGTATTTTTCATTATATAATCAAAACTCGGGGTGTCATGTTCCGATACAGACCAATAAACATAAACGATAACATTACAAGTCATTCAACAAATATATACATATACAGACTTGTAAACAAAACAACTGATGGTTCATCCATCTGATGCCCTCGCGCCACTTCCTTTAATACAAATAAAACTGAGTGGGTCAGGCTTGGGAGCCTGGTGAGCATATAGGGTTTTCAACCCACAATAAATAATCATATTTAATTTCCACCAACCAACAATAACCCAATTACCCATTCCCATTATTCTCACTTTATGTCCCTAAAACAACAAACACAAGGGACCTAGTCTAAGAATATTTCATCGGGGCGACAACACATGCTTCGGGGGTACCTCAGCAATATAAGTCAAATAAGGCAACCATGAGGGGGATTGAGTACAGCGAATAAACACCCAAGTTTATTAACACCTATAGGAGGCGAACCTGCTAATGTTTCCACAAGACTGTCTAGAATAGCTAGTGGTCGTCATCTAAACTCCGCTAGATGACTAAATCAAACAACAACGAGGCCTCTCATCTGTTTATTACACACCAACTATCTACCCATGTTCTACCCAACATATTAGTAGATAACAATATACATTTTTATACATAGTTTAAAAACCTGTATAGCATGCTTTAATCAACACAAAATCCACATACCAGATGAGGCACACACACACATAACACATATCTCATAGAGAATAGATCATATCTATGAGATAGAAGAGAGTGAATACACATTCACACATATAACATGCTGAGGATTACTACTTCTCTCTCCCGTTTTGCATCGATTTGCGTTCCAAAAGTACCCCGAAGCCCCGATAATATTCCCGAGTCCCGAGGCAAGTCCCGAGATCCCGAAGATCCCGAGAAGTGCGGTTCCCGAGCCGAAGCTCTGCCCACGAGAAGTTCGATTTTTGAAGAGATCTTCCAGATTTGCTGAGGATTACTACTTCTGCAAGTCGTAGTGCTGTCCGATCATCTTCTGATCAGGTGAGTGTGTAGTTACCTTCTTCCAACACATTATTATAAAGTATTATATATAAAATACGTGCTATGTGTATATGTTTTGTTGTTATATGTGTGAATGTATATTCACTCTCTTCTATCTCATAGATCTGAGTTATTCTCTATGAAATATGTGTTATGTGTGTGTGTGCCTCATCTGTTATGTGGATTATGTGTTGATTAAAGCATGCTATACAGGTTTTCAAAACTATGTATAAAAATTTATATTTTATCTACTAATATGTTGGGTAGAACATGGGTAGATAGTTGGTGTGTAATAAATAGATGAGAGGCCTCATTGTTGTTTGATTTAGTCATCTAGCGGAGTTTAGATGACGACCACTAGCTATTCTAGACAGTCTTGTGGAAACATTAGCAGGTTCGCCACCTATAGGTGTTAATGAACTTGGGTGTTCATTTGCTGTACTCCATCCCCCTCATGGTTGCCTTATTTGACTTATATTGCTGAGGTACCCCCGAAGCATGTGTTGTCGCCCCGATGAAATATTCTTAGACCAGGTCCCTTGTGTTAGTTGTTTTAGGGACATAAAGTGAGAATAACGGGAATGGGTAATTGGGTTATTGTTGGTTGGTGAAAATTAAATATGATTATTTATTGTGGGTTGAAAACCCTATATGCTCACCATGCTCCCAAGCCTGACCCACTCAGTTTTATTTGTATTACAGGAAGTGGCGCGAGGGCATGAGATGGATGAACCATCAGTTGTTTTGTTTACAAGTATGTATATGTATATATTTGTTGAATGACTTGTAATGTTATCGTTTATGCTTATTGGTCTGTATCGGACCATGACACCCCGAGTTTTGATTATATAATGAAAAATACATTTCTTTTATGAAATACTTTGGTAAACATTGTTTTATCATGTTTTGTTTTTGGGAACAAATTCCGCAACTCTTTCAAATCAAAAGGATTTACTCTGAAAATATTTTTAAAGCATAAATGAAAAACGGTCTTTTCTGGCCGAGATTTTGGGGATGTCACAGTTGGTATCAGAGCATTAGTTTAAGCGAACTAGGAATTTGTAGGATTTTTAGACTTAAACTTAGAATGCTAAGAGAAATTTTGAGATGTGTGTCTGTGATATTTTAGACACGAGCACTGGTTTATTTTAGGAAAGTTGCCTAAAATGCTTTTATGTGCTAAATGTTATATGTTGCCATATATGATATTATTTGTTCGGATCTATGGTCTCTTGCCGACCGGATCTAGAAACCTTATGTGTGTAGGATTCTAAGCGCACGTCTACGATATTAGAACTAGCATGTAAACGTTTCGGTGTGATAAGGAAGATTTGAATACCTATCATGATTGAGGATCTAATTTCACCTTATTCGTTGTGTAGATCAAAAATGGTGAGAACCAGAAGTGGAGTTGGAAATGCTGACGAAAACAGGAATCAACCACCAGTGATTGAACAAGTACCTGTCGTAGCAGCAGCACCTGAGCCAATAACCATGGCTGGTGTGCAAATGATGATTCAGACGATGTTGGATCGTCAGATGGATGAAACTAGACGGTTGCTTCAACAGAATCGTGAAGAACTATCAATTCGTGTGGAGGAGCCTGAATTAAATGAAGGGCACTCGGAAGGTGGAAACTTTAGTGGGTCTATTGGTCAAGCCAACCCACCGATAGTTAGGCAAGATAACCATGATGGAAGGAATGATGGAATGGGATGCAAGTACAAGGACTTTCTAACTTGCAAACCATCGACCTTCAATGGAAAGGAGGATCCGATTGGGGTTATGGATTGGATCTCCGAAATGGAGTTAGCCTTTATGACATGTGGCTGCAGAGGCAAGTTGCAGACTATCTATGCCGTGCGACAATTCCGAGGTGGAGCCGTTCGTTGGTGGAACACTCTAGGGAAGACGTTGAGCCCTAATGAGCCACTGCAATTGTCATGGGTAGAGTTCTTGGTGCAGTTCAAGCGCAAGTTCTGCTCGGCTCAAAATTTGTTGGAGTTGGAGAACAAGTTCCTGACGTTGACGAAAGGCAGCATGTCAGTTGATGAATACACCAATAGCTTCACCGATAAGATGGAGTTTGCCTTGCGTATCGTTCCAGACGAGCTGATAAAGGTGGATCGGTATGCGAAGGGACTCCCATGGGAGTACGAGGTGCCAGTACGTCAGGCACTTACTCTAGAGGCAGCTATCTGGGCTGCCAAGTCTGTTGAGAACATGATAAAGGGAAGAACCACCGTCAAGGTTGAGGTTGGTGAGAAAAGAAATTTTGAGGGAACATCTGGTTCCGGTAAGAAGGGAAAATTTTCGAAATCTGATTCGAAAAAGTTTGGAGGAAAAGGAGGCGAAGCGAAGTGGTGTGATAAGTGTAAGAAAAAGCACTATGGGAAATGTAGCGAGGATGTGACCTGCTACAAGTGTGGAAAGGTTGGACATTTTGCCAATGAATGTCCGAACAACAAAAGGATGTGTTTTGGTTGCAATGAAGAGGGGCATATTTTGAAAGACTGTCCAAAGAAGAAGGAGGCAGCGAGGCCCAACATTCCACCAAAGCCGAAGGCGAGAGCCTTCCAGATGACACTCGAAGCTGTGAAAGATGAAGCTGATGTCGCTTCAGGTACCTTTCTTGTTAACGAACTACCTGCTCAAATTTTGTTTGATTCTGGAGCCAACTACTCCTTTATTTCGCATGAGTTTGGTAGGAAACTAGCTTTGCCTGTTGATAGACTAGATAATGCTTTATTAGTCGAAGTAGCTAGTGGCAAGTTTGTACCTGTTAGTCATCGTATGAAAAACATCTTAATCGACCTTAATGGGAATAAGTTTCACGAGGAATTATTGCCCATCGATCTTAATGGTTTCGACATCGTGTTGGGAATGCATTGGCTTAGCGCCAATGATGCCGAAATTTTATGCAAGAAGAAGATAGTTAAAGTAAACCCGCCTGGTAAAGATTCGTTTATGGTGTATGGGGACAAACGCAGAGTGAATTCTGGAATCATTTCTCTAATGAAAGCCAGAAAGTGTTTGACCAAGGGATGTACACCATATTTAGCATTTGTGATTGATGCTAAGAAGGAAAAGAAGGTGATGCAGAGTATTCCAGTGGTGTGTGATTATCCGGAAGTGTTTCCCGAAGACCTTCCTGGATTACCACTTGATAGACAAGTGGAGTTCAGAATAGACTTGTTACCAGGAACCACGCCAATAGCAAAAGCACCTTATCGATTAGCACCAACGGAGATGAAGGAGCTAATGATGCAACTTCAAGAGTTATTGGACAAAGGTTTCATTAGACCTAGTTCATCGCCCTGGGGAGCTCCGGTGTTGTTCGTGAAGAAGAAAGATGAAAGTATGAGAATGTGCATCGATTACAGAGAGATGAATAAGGCAACAATAAAGAATAGATATTCGTTGCCAAGGATTGATGACCTATTTGATCAATTGCAAGGTTTGAGCTATTTCTCAAAGATCGATCTAAGGTCAGGATATCATCAGCTGAAAGTAAGAGAGCAAGATATCGAGAAGACTACATTCAGAACTAGATATTGACACTATGAGTTCTTGGTTATGTCGTTTGGACTAACCAATGCTCCGGCAGCGTTCATGGATTTGATGAATAGGGTTTGTAATTTGTTCCTTGATAAATCCGTGATAGTGTTCATAGACGACATTCTGATTTACTCGAAAAGCCAGGAGGAGCATGGCAGACACTTGCGAGAATTGTTAGAAGTTTTGAAGCAGGGGAAGTTGTATGCAAAGTTCTCCAAATGTGATTTTTGGATTCGTGAAGTCCAATTCTTGGGTCACGTGGTCAACCAAGAAGGGATAATGGTTGATCCAGCGAAGATCGAAGCTGTGATGAAATGGGAACAACCGAAAAGTCCCACGGAGGTTCGAAGCTTTTTAGGATTAGCCGGATATTACGGAAGGTTTATCCAAGGCTTTTCTTCGATCGCTACTCCATTAACAGCTTTGACCCACAAAGGAGCTACTTATGCTTGGAGTGATAAGCATAAAGAAGCATTTGAGCAGCTAAAGAAGAAGCTATGCGAGGCACCGATACTTTCTTTACCCGATGGAGTTGAAGACTTCGCTGTTTATAGCGATGCGTCTGGGGTTGGATTGGGTTGTGTTTTGACCCAAAGAGAAAATGTGATAGCATATGCGTCTCGACAGCTGAAAGAGCATGAAAAGAATTACCCGACTCATGATTTGGAGTTGGCAGCGGTAGTTTTCGCTCTGAAATTATGGAGGCATTACCTCTATGGAACGAAGTGCAAACTTTTTACTGATCATAAGAGTCTCCAATATCTCTTTAATCAGAAGGAATTGAATATGAGGCAACGACGCTGGCTAGAATTACTTAAAGACTACGACTGCGAGATACTTTACCACCCCGGTAAAGCTAATGTTGTTGCTGATGCTCTCAGTTGGAAAGTCAATCTTGAAAGGAGAAGGCCAAGAGCGTTGAGAATTGAAGTTGTCTCGACCATTGTGGAAAGTATAAAGAAAGCTCAAGAGGAAGCTTCTGAGAAAAATGACCGAAAGGAGGAACGTTAGGGTAAAACGTTGGTGTTTGGTACTAACGGTCATGGACTGAAGGTATTCCAAGATCGTATTTGGGTACCTAAGTCAGGAGAAATTAGGGATCTTCTGATGGAAGAGGCTCACAAGACCATGTACTCGATTCATCCTGGTAGCACTAAAATGTATAGGGACCTGAAACCCTACTACTGGGGGCCGACGATGAAGCTTGATGTTGCAAAGTATGTGGCTGAGTGTGTGACTTGTGCGAGAGTAAAGACACAACATCAGAAACCGTATGGGAGTTTAGAACCATTGCTTGTGCCTATGGGTAAGTGGGAAGACATTGCTATGGATTTTGTCACTAAACTGCCTAGAACAAAGAATGGTCACGACATGATTTGGGTGGTCGTTGATCGATTCACTAAGAGTGCGCATTTCATAGCAGCCAAGGAGAAATGGTCTATGGAAAAGCTTGTGAATTCTTACGTGAAGGAAATTGTGAGGCTTCACGGTGTTCCGTTAACGATTGTATCGGATCGTGATAGCTGTTTCACCTCGAGGTTTTGGAAAAGTCTACAAGAGGAAATGGGTACCAAGTTATGTTTAAGCACAGCTTACCATCCGCAGACTGATGGTCAGAGTGAAAGAATGATACAAACACTTGAAGATATGCTGAGAGCATGTACCTTGGAATTCCTAGGTAATTGGGATGAACATTTACCTTTGGTAGAATTTTCCTATAATAATAGTTTTCATTCGAGCATTAAGATGGCACCTTATGAAGCTTTGTATGGACAGAAGTGTCGTACGCCGTCTTGTTGGCTTGAGGTAGGGGAAAAACAGTTTATGGGACCAGAGATGGTTCATGAAACTGCTGAAAAGTTGAAAATAATTAGGGAAAGAATGTTAGCGGCTCAGGATCGTCAAAAGAGCTATGCTGACAAGAAGCGAAGACCGATGACTTTTAAGGTTGGAGATTCGGTTTTGCTTAAAGTCTCGTCGTGGAAGGGACTTATAAGATTTGGTAAAATGGGAAAGTTGAGTCCAAGGTTTATTGGACCGTTTAAAGTTCTTCAGAGGATTGGGAACCAAGCTTACAAGCTCGAATTACCCGAAGAACTGAATGGAATTCACAACACTTTTCATGTGTGTTATTTGAGGAAGTTCATGGGAGAAGTTCCCGATATAATTCCAATTTCTGAATTGAGAATTGATGAGAACAAAAGGTTGATTGAAGAACCAGAGGCAATTGTTGACCGAAAGACTAAGAAGTTGCGACGCAAAATGGTTGGGTTAGTGCTTGTCCGATGAAAACACACGAATGGGCCGAATCTCACCTGGGAGACGGAGAGTGACATGTTGAGTCGCTATCCGCATTTGTTTGTTGATGTGTGATTCCGGGGACGGAATCGTTCTAAGGTGGAGAGAATTTTAACGCCTGTGTTTCCGGGCTTGCCATTTTTTAGCAATGTAATAGTCTAGGTTAACTTTTGTAACCCGTTTTGAAATAATAGAAGTGTATAATTTGAGTATTATGTGTTATGTGCTTAATTGTCTGTCTTAATTTAATTAAGAATAAAAACTAAGCGTCAAAATGAAATGTTAGATAAAGCCGATATCTATGGATAATGTTGTAGTAGTTGAAACGAGGTTTCCGTGCATATAAAGAACGCCAAAATCCGAGTTATAACGAAAAAGTTATGTCCTGTCGAAGTTTCGCGACAGAACCGGCACGACCCAGCGCGACCCAGCGCGACGTAAATAGTGAATTTAAGGTAGATAGATGTCTATCCTTAGTGATCTAAATCAGAATTGAAGATCTCATCGATAGTAGTGCAACGACGGAAAGACGGACGGAAACGGAGTTCAGATGAAGGAGTTATGAATTTCGAACGAAGTTTTCCTGTCTCGGCCTACTAAAGATAATATATAAGTAATATACCTATAATATATTAAAAATAAAGTCAAAATTAGCCAATGAAGTCTAAACGAGAGTTGTAGAGCATAATCTCACCTTCGCGGCAATATAAAGAACGTTGAAAACGGAGTTCGTATGCGAAAGTTATGAATTTCTGAAGTTCGGGGCGCGAAACCCCGAACTTCATTGGCGTGGCAAGGGCCAAATTTGCTCTATAAATAGATTTGAAGGGCCAGCCGTTTAGGGTTGCTATTTTCTCTCTTCTCTCTCCCGTTTTGCATCGATTTGCGTGCCAGAAGTACCCCGAAGCCCAGGTAATATTCCCGAGTCCCGAGGCAAGTCCCGAGATCCCGAAGATCCCGAGAAGTGCGGTTCCCGAGCCGAAGCTCTGCCCGCGAGAAGTTCGATTTTTGAAGAGATCTTCCAGATCTGCTGAGGATTACTACTTCTGCAAGTCGTAGTGCTGTCCGATCATCTTCTGATCAGGTGAGTGTGTAGTTACCTTCTTCCAACACATTATTATAAAGTATTATATATAAAATACGTGCTATGTGTATATGTTTTGTTGTTATATGTGTGAATGTATATTCACTCTCTTCTATCTCATAGATCTGAGTTATTCTCTATGAAATATGTGTTATGTGTGTGTGCCTCATCTGTTATGTGGATTATGTGTTGATTAAAGCATGCTATACAGGTTTTCAAAACTATGTATAAAAATGTATATTTTATCTACTAATATGTTGGGTAGAACATGGGTAGATAGTTGGTGTGTAATAAACAGATGAGAGGCCTCGTTGTTGTTTGATTTAGTCATCTAGCGGAGTTTAGATGACGACCACTAGCTATTCTAGACAGTCTTGTGGAAACATTAGCAGGTTCGCCACCTATAGGTGTTAATGAACTTGGGTGTTCATTTGCTGTACTCCATCCCCCTCATGGTTGCCTTATTTGACTTATATTGCTGAGGTATCCCCGAAGCATGTGTTGTCGCCCCGATGAAATATTCTTAGACTAGGTCCCTTGTGTTAGTTGTTTTAGGGACATAAAGTGAGAATAACGGGAATGGGTAATTGGGTTATTGTTGGTTGGTGAAAATTAAATATGATTATTTATTGTGGGTTGAAAACCCTATATGCTCACCATGCTCCCAAGCCTGACCCACTCAGTTTTATTTGTATTACAGGAAGTGGCGCAAGGGCATGAGATGGATGAACCATCAGTTGTTTTGTTTACAAGTCTGTATATGTATATATTTGTTGAATGACTTGTAATGTTATCGTTTATGTTTATTGGTCTGTATCGGAACATGACACCCCGAGTTTTGATTATATAATGAAAAATACATTTCTTTTATGAAATGCTTTGGTAAACATTGTTTTATCATGTTTTGTTTTTGGGAACAAATTCCGCAACTCTTTCAAATCAAAAGGATTTACTCTGAAAATATTTTTAAAGCATAAATGAAAAACAGTCTTTTCTGGCCGAGATTTTGGGGATGTCATACCAATTATGGCCCATCTATAGCCCAATTTTCCTCAAATCCCTCACATGGGCCTTACCCTAAAGCCCATGAAATTATTCTAGTCAATTTTCTTGTTCTTGGATGGCTCACTATTGGCACAATCACCAAATCCTAATAGAAAGTCCCAACTTAAGGTCCAAGTGAAATTAGGGTTTCACGTAAAATGACAATTAGGGTTAAGTGTTTCTCACTTAACCCATCAAGGACTTAATACATTAAGTCCATTACTCTACTAGATAAGTCATATGGTGTGATTGGGTGTAATTTACAATTCCATTCCAATGGCCCAAATATGGGTCCCGATAAGTCCAAGGCTTATATATCCAAAATTAGGGTTTTCTAAACACTAATTAGGGTTTCCAACCCATTCATAGTCTAATAGGCCCAAAACCAAGTCCTTTGATCAATTAGGGTTTATTAGGCCCATTAGGGTTTCATTAGGCCCAGTAGGGTTTTAGTCCATTTGTCCAAGCATCCCAAACAAATCAAACACATTAAACACACCGCCACCCAGCACGGCGGCTGGTCGTGGCAGCCACCACCTCACGGTGTTGGTTAGAGTTTCTTTACATTATTCAATTACAATTTACTATGAAATACCCTAAAATAAACACACACACTATGATAAACATACACACACCGCCACCTTTGTGGTGGCTGGCGGTGGTACAAGGTGGCAGCTACCACCTCACGGTGGTGGTGATGGCCTTTTCTCAGTTTTCCGGCCAAACAATCCAAAACCACTTTATTAAGATAAGCATACATATAGCAGAAACACGCACAATGTGCCAAGACATGCCCACAACCACCACCACACGACGGTTGGTGGTGGCAGAACCGTGAACATACATGGCGACAACAAGATAGCGACCACACACACACCTCTCTTGAGGTCTGAAAGAAGCCACCCACCTAGTGGCGTTCATCGAATGGTAGCAACAACACTCTTGACAGACGGCGGTGGGAGGTGCAACTATGGGCTAGGGTGGCAGTCGGAAAGGAAATGGCTGGAGTAGTCGTGTATCGGCGACGTAACAGGTGGCGGACCAACGGCGAATTTGTTCCCGACTGGAACGACAGGTGAAGGCGGTAGTGGGTGGTTGGAGTAGAACCGGTGACAGTGTTGCTTACCTGTAGATTACGACAGAGGGCATACGAGGAAGATGATGAAGGAGTGGTGGCGACGTAACTGCTCAGGGAACGGCAGCGGCGATCCACAACAGCAACCTCCGACGGCCTTGCTTTCTTTCTGACGTAGAAGGGTTGGCTCCGACAGCTGGAAGGGAGCGGGAGGCATAAGGGTGGCGGTTGCTCATATCGTTAGGGTTAGGGTTTAGCGGCCGGTGGTGCTATGGTTATATACCCGGTGCCATAAAATCTTATTGCCATAATGGCATAAATAGTCCCTCTCCATAAAATTCTTTTCAACCATGGTCCAAAATTTACCATTTGAACCCTACCTCTTGAATCCTTTACAAATGATGTCCGAGTTTTACCAAACAACCCATCCCTCTACAAAACCTTTTCAATTTAGGTCCAAACTTTACTCTTTAGCCCTCAACATTCTAAATTCTTTTCAATTTAAGTCCAATGATCAAACTTCAGCCATGTTAACATTTTTAGCCCCTCCTCCTCACATTCTTTTCAACTTAAGTTCCAATAATTACCACGGAGCCCCTGTCTTCTTAAATATTTACAACCTAAGTCCGTATTTTACACTTTTAACCCCTAATCTCTAAAATTGCGATAATTAGCTCCTCGAGACCAACACCTTGCTATATAATTATTGATTTTAGGGCTATTATACAATCATTAATTAATTAATTTAATAAAGAGGGTGTTACACATAAGTAGATCAATCAGTATAACGAGTTGGAATCACTGATAAATTTTGTTTATAGGTTCATAATAATGATAATGAATTTAAACATAAGTTACACTTGAGGTGTAATAGGTGTAGCTCAACTTACAATGTTTCTAGCAAAAACTTAGAACTCCGTGGTTAGAACTTCGTCGCTGAATATTCTTTTAAAAAAAATAAGATTCATGTAGCGCTTCAATGCTCACCTTACTATACTAAAACTATAAAAAGAGAAGTTGATTCATGAGGGACCGAAATGCTCGGGGATAAGAAGAGAAAGACTCTTGAATCAAGAGAATGGTGCAAGAAATATGAGAGTCTAGATCCTCTTATTTATAGCAATTGAATTTTCAAAAATCATCCTCTATAGTTACTTAAATGACCTTATAGTAATTTAAACGACTAAACACCCATTTATAATACTATTTTAAATAGATTTAACGATATTTTTACTAAACTAATGTCAAAAGTACTCAACACTAATCTTATAACGACCGCATCGTCAATATCTTTCTAATGATATATATGTATGCATATACATATATATGTATATGTATATATGATTTATATTTTATTTTAATATGTAAATATGTTATTATAAATTATAACTTATTCATACGAACTCCGTTTTTTACATTCTTTATATCTACACATAGCTATCGATGAGATCTACAACTTTCGTTTAGACTCCATCGGCCAATTTTGACTTTATTTTTCGTCCATATTTTTATAAAATTATATGATTTTGCTAAAACCATAACTCTCTCGTACGGACTCCGTTCTTTTTCTCAAAATTCTTATTTTAAAGAGTACTACGATTTTCTTTCTGGTGGCTTTAGCTAAAATTCAACCATTCTTTTCGTAGCTTTTTACGTCATACATTCATTGTGTGCGGCTGACTTTTATATCTTATAACAATCATATCTAATTCATATGGAGTTGGATGTCTACGAAATTTATATTTTCGGGATCAGGACGATGTATTATACTTTCTAAATATAATATAGTATAATATAATATTATAAATATATATATATATATATATATATATATATATATATATGTGTGTGTGTGTGTGTGTGTGTGTGTGTGTGACATCCCCAATTTCACGGCCAGAAAAGACCGATTTGTTTATGCTTTGTTTTCAAAATCAGAGTGATCGTTTAAAGGAAACGGTTGCGGAATTTGTTCCCAAAATAAAATATGATAACCATTTTATCAAAACATTTCTCGAAAAGAATGTATTTTTATTAAATAATAAAACCTCGGGATGTCATGTTCGTTACAGACCAAAAGCATAAACAACATAAAATAGACCTTACAATAGTTATTCAACTACTGATCTATAATCCAAAATCTCTCGTCAAGTCCGCCGACTTATACTCTTGTGTGATTACCTGTAATGAAAAGAAAACTGAGTGGGTCAGGCTTGGGAGCCTGGTGAGCATATAGGGTTTTCAACCCACAATAATACATTTATTATATTCAATTATCAAACAATTAACTCAAATACCCATCTCCATCATCTTTCTTAAGGTTTCCCCCTAAGAACCAACTATCTTTCATTCACTTATTCCTAAGGAATCGGCACGAAATCCATTGCTGCCAAAGTTTATCTATCGAGTACTAAATCCATAGTTATAAGACGCTAACTCCATAGTCGTCGGGGTTTACTCAAGCAACGCTAACTCCATAGTCACCAAGGTTCACTTAACAGGCACGAAGTCACATCGTCACCAAGGTTTACTCAATAGGCGCTAACTCCATAGTCACCAAGATTTATACGATAGGCGCTAACTCCATAGTCACCAAGATTTATACGATAGGCGCTAACTCCATAGTCACCAAGATTTATACGATAGGCACTAACTCCATAGTCACCAAGATTTATACGATAGGCGCTAACTCCATAGTCACCAAGATTTATACGATAGGCGCTAACTCCATAGTCACCAAGGTTTATCTAACAACAGGCGCTAACTCCATAGTCACCAACTATCCCATCTACCCTTGTTCTACCCAACAATTTTGTAGATATAAATACTTACACAGTTTAAATCATTTAACACCTGTATAAAACTCCAATTTCCATGTCCATCTCAAATAGACAAATAACATATAAACACATAGCACGTATTTCATAACAAATACTTCATATTGATGTGTTAGAAGAAAGCAACTACACACCCACACATATAAACAACAATATACTTAATACACTCAAACCATACTTGTATTATTATCGTGTTTATGAAAGGTAGTATACACTCACTTGATCAGAAGATGATCGGACAGCACTACGACTTGCAGAAGTAGTATTCCTCAGCAGATCTGGAAGATCTCCTCGAAAATCAAACTTCTCGCGGGTAGAGCTTCGACTCGGGAACCGCACTTTTCGGGATCTTCGGGATCTCGGGACTTGCCTCGGGGCTAGGGTATAATACCGGGGCTTCGGGGTATTTCTGACACGCAAAACGATGCAAAACGGGAGAGAGAAGAGAAGAAATTGGCAATTGGGTCGGCTGCCCTCGCATCCTATTTATAGGAGGCTGGAGCCTCGGAGTACGCGGGGCGTACTGGTCCGAAAAACGTCACTGCGTGCGTCATCCGAAGCCACTTGCTGCGAATGTCGACACTTCGGAGTACGCGGGGCGTACTCGAGTACGCGGCGCGTACCTCGGATCAGACCGGTGACTCCTTCGGATAATGCTTCCGAATTTCCTTTTAAATTTAAATACAAAATGATTAATAAACTTCGGAAATTCATATCTTCTTCATACGAACTCCGTTTTCGACGTTCTTGATATCCACGCGAAGGTGAGATTACGCTCTACAACTTTCGTTTAGACTCCGTCGGCTAATTTTGACTTTTATTTTTATTATTTATTTTTAATAGGCCGCGACAGAAAACTTCGTTATAAATTCATAACTTCTTTGTTTGACGTCCGTTCTCGCCTAACTTTTTATCGCTTCGATACCAACAACGAGATCTCCGATTCTCGTTTAGATTGCTAAGGCTAAATATCGCTCTAACGTAAATTCACTTTTTACGTCGCGCTGTGTCGTGCCGGTTCTGTCGCGAAACTTCGACAGGTCATAACTTCTTCGTTATAACTCGGATTTTGGCGTTCTTTATATGTACGGAAACCTTGTAACATATACTACAACTTAGTTAGGATTATTCATCCTAAATAATCTTCTATCAAAAAGTCATTTTTGACTCTTATTGTCTCTAAATTGACTAGCCCTGATCTACGGGCGTTACAATTATCTCCCCCTTAGGATGATTACGTCCCGGAATCATCAACGAAATAGGATTCGCATACTGACTCCATAAGTTATCTCTCCATTCTAAGTAATAACCCTGATGGGTCGCGTCCCGATGACCTCTCATCATAGTCGGACTCGATTGATATGACCCCTAGGGTCGGGATAACAACTATCTTTCTAGACATTACCGAAACAATGGTAATGACATACTTGAATAAAACGGAATCAATTACTAGCTTCTTGATAACCTTGTGACTTCCCCTGATCCAAGCGTGAGTCCTGTGCTTCCGGTATTATAGATCTCTACTACCATTCACACCTACTCATACTCGTCCCAAGTATTGTCTCGCAGTTAACCAAGTCACCATACATAAATCATATAATCATTCAACACATCAGATAACAAAACTAGGATTTGTATTAATTCTTGAAACTATTACACAAAAGTTCAAGTTCACCCTATACTATGCCTCTAACAGGCTATGCTTCCTGATACAGACTTTACCGACTTTATATATTAATATGAAGTCTTCATCCTTTAACCCTCCCATCCCTTTCTGCTTCGTTGAGGAACATGTTGAATGCCCTTGGCTGTGGAGGTGTGTTTTTCTGTGGGCAGTCTTTAGAAATATGACCTTCTCCATTACACCTATAGCACATCTTCTTGTTAGGTGCGCACTTGTTGGCATAGTGCCCTGTCTTCCCACATTTGTAGCAAGTCATCTCCTCGCTACATTTCCTGAAGTGTCTCTTCTTACACTTCTCACACCACTTAGCCTCATCTCTTCCTCCAGTTTTCGAGAATTTACTTTCTTTATCGATTATTGAAGATCCTTCACGCTTCCTTTTCTCTCCAACTTCAGCCCTTTCCAGACCCTTTTCTTTTATTTGGGTCTCAACATTTTTGGCTGCCCAGATGGCGGCTTTCAGAGTGGTTGCTTGTTTGACTATCGGACCAAAGTCCGCTGGTAATCCATTGGCAAACTTGTTGACCTTGGAAAGTTCAGTCGGAATTAGGTATGGAATAAGCTTCATCTTCTCCGTAAAGCTCGTAGCGTATTCAGTAACGCTCAATTTTCCTTTCTTTAGATTCTGAAACTCATTGTTGATTTCCAGAAGATCCTGCTCAGAGCAGTATTGCATTTTCATTTGCCCCACGAACTCTTCCCAAGACATCTTGCTAGCTTCCCCCTTAGGCATTGAACCAGCCAGTAACTTCCACCAGCTCAATACTCCAGATTTTAACAGAGGGATTGCAAGAGCGGTCTTCTGTCTTTTGCTACACTCGCAACATTCAAACATTGTCTCCATCTCGGAGATCCAGTCCATGATTTGCACCGGTGTCGGGCTCCCAGAAAGACACGGTGGTTTGGATGCCATGAAATCCTTGTACTTGCATCCACGTCCATCATTTCCCCTATCCTGGTTGTTTTGGCGAACTATTGGTGGGTTGGCTTGACCAACGGTCCCACTATAGTTTCCTCCTTCAGAATGCCCTCCATTTACTTCGGGCTCTTCTACTCGAATTGACAATTCCTCGCGATTTTGTCTGATCAGACGTCTAGTTTCTTCCATCTGATTATTCAACATTGCCTGGATCATCACTTGAACTCCGGCCATTGTCATTGGTTCAGGCGCTGCTGCCACAACAGGTATTTGTTCAATTACTGGTACTTGATTCCTGTTCTCATCAGCATTTCCAACTCCACTCCTCGTTCTCACCATTTTTGATCTATACACCAAATATGGTGAAATTAGATCCTTAATCACGATAGATATTCAAATCATCCTTATCACTCCGAAACGTTTATATGCTAGTTCTAATATCGTAGACGTACGCTTAGAATCCTATACACATAAGGTTTCCAGATCCGGTCGGCAACAGACCATAGATCCGAACAAATAATAGCATCAATATAGCTATCACACAAAACGTTTAGCACGCAAAAGCATTTTAGGCAACTTTCCTAAAATAAAATAGTGCCTGTGTCAATTTAGGTGTACTACCTAAAATATAATGGACACACTCAACTCGCAATCATTGCTTAGCATTCTAAGTTTAAGTCTAGAAATCCTACAAATTCCTAGTTCGCTTAAACTAATGCTCTGATACCAACTGTGACATCCCCAATTTCACGGCCAGAAAAGACCGATTTGTTTATGCTTTGTTTTCAAAATCAGAGTGATCGTTTAAAGGAAACGGTTGCGGAATTTGTTCCCAAAATAAAATATGATAACCATTTTATCAAAACATTTCTCGAAAAGAATGTATTTTTATTAAATAATAAAACCTCGGGATGTCATGTTCGTTACAGACCAAAAGCATAAACAACATAAAATAGACCTTACAATAGTTATTCAACTACTGATCTATAATCCAAAATCTCTCGTCAAGTCCGCCGACTTATACTCTTGTGTGATTACCTGTAATGAAAAGAAAACTGAGTGGGTCAGGCTTGGGAGCCTGGTGAGCATATAGGGTTTTCAACCCACAATAATACATTTATTATATTCAATTATCAAACAATCAACTCAAATACCCATCTCCATCATCTTTCTTAAGGTTTCCCCCTAAGAACCAACTATCTTTCATTCACTTATTCCTAAGGAATCGGCACGAAATCCATTGCTGCCAAAGTTTATCTATCGAGTACTAAATCCATAGTTATAAGACGCTAACTCCATAGTCGTCGGGGTTTACTCAAGCAACGCTAACTCCATAGTCACCAAGGTTCACTTAACAGGCACGAAGTCACATCGTCACCAAGGTTTACTCAATAGGCGCTAACTCCATAGTCACCAAGATTTATACGATAGGCGCTAACTCCATAGTCACCAAGATTTATACGATAGGCGCTAACTCCATAGTCACCAAGATTTATACGATAGGCGCTAACTCCATAGTCACCAAGATTTATACGATAGGCGCTAACTCCATAGTCACCAAGATTTATACGATAGGCGCTAACTCCATAGTCACCAAGGTTTATCTAACAACAGGCGCTAACTCCATAGTCACCAACTATCCCATCTACCCTTGTTCTACCCAACAATTTTGTAGATATAAATACTTACACAGTTTAAATCATTTAACACCTGTATAAAACTCCAATTTCCATGTCTATCTCAAATAGACAAATAACATATAAACACATAGCACGTATTTCATAACAAATACTTCATATTAATGTGTTAGAAGAAAGCAACTACACACCCACACATATAAACAACAATATACTTAATACACTCAAACCATACTTGTATTATTATCGTGTTTATGAAAGGTAGTATACACTCACTTGATCAGAAGATGATCGGACAGCACTACGACTTGCAGAAGTAGTATTCCTCAGCAGATCTGGAAGATCTCCTCGAAAATCAAACTTCTCGCGGGCAGAGCTTCGACTCGGGAACCGCACTTTTCGGGATCTTCGGGATCTCGGGACTTGCCTCGGGGCTAGGGTATAATACCAGGGCTTCGGGGTATTTCTGGCACGCAAAACGATGCAAAACGGGAGAGAGAAGAGAAGAAATTGGCAATTGGGTCGGCTGCCCTCGCATCCTATTTATAGGAGGCTGGAGCCTCGGAGTACGCGGGGCGTACGCCAGTACGCGGGGCGTACTGGTCCGAAAAACGTCACTGCGTGCGTCATCCGAAGCCACTTGCTGCGAATGTCGACACTTCGGAGTACGCGGGGCGTACTCGAGTACGCGGCGCGTACCTCGGATCAGACCGGTGACTCCTTCGGATAATGCTTCCGAATTTCCTTTTAAATTTAAATACAAAATGATTAATAAACTTCGGAAATTCATATCTTCTTCATACGAACTCCGTTTTCGACGTTCTTGATATCCACGCGAAGGTGAGATTACGCTCTACAACTTTCGTTTAGACTCCGTCGGCTAATTTTGACTTTTATTTTTATTATTTATTTTTAATAGGCCGCGACAGAAAACTTCGTTATAAATTCATAACTTCTTTGTTTGACGTCCGTTCTCGCCTAACTTTGTATCGCTTCGATACCAACAACGAGATCTCCGATTCTCGTTTAGATTGCTAAGGCTAAATATCGCTCTAACGTAAATTCACTTTTTACGTCGCGTTGTGTCGTGCCGGTTCTGTCGCGAAACTTCGACAGGTCATAACTTCTTCGTTATAACTCAGATTTTGGCGTTCTTTATATGTACGGAAACCTTGTAACATATACTACAACTTAGTTAGGATTATTCATCCTAAATAATCTTCTATCAAAAATTCATTTTTGACTCTTATTGTCTCTAAATTGACTAGCCCTGATCTACGGGCGTTACAGTGTGTGTGTGTTTTGGCGAACTTATTTTTACGATATACAAGTGATTCAACTGATTTTTCCTATTTTATTATATTATATTAATCATGAAACAGATAATATTCACATAATTCTTATTTATTACAACAAATAGCTTACAATTGTTGACCCTAGCTATTACATTATCTTTTGTAATGTTTAGCGAGAAATGTGGGTGTTATAGTATCTTTATGGGTCCGATGTACCATCTACATGGATCTCAAGAGTTTGAGATATCTATGGACGAGCCGAATCTGAATATGAGACAACATAGATGGC
Organism: Lactuca sativa; assembly: GCF_002870075.4. NCBI lineage: Eukaryota > Viridiplantae > Streptophyta > Magnoliopsida > Asterales > Asteraceae > Lactuca > Lactuca sativa. Next base: position 228,933,639 of record NC_056631.2, on the reverse strand, counting down.
ATGATGTGGTCAAGGGTTATGACTGTGAGATTTTGTATCATCCTAGGAAAACAAATGTAGTCGTTGATGCTTTGAGTAGCAAGTCGGTCAGTACTGCTATTGGAGGCCTATGTATGAGGATTTCTATCATTTCGCCGCTTCTGGATTTGATCAAGGAGGCTCAGACTGAGGGAGTCAAGAAGCAAAATTGGAAGCATAAGAGAATCATGGTTGAGATTGACAGGTTTTCTTCCGATAGTCGCGGACTATTGACTCGGTGCGGTCGGGTTTGGGTTCTATATTTTGGTGGGGTCAAGCAAACCATGATGGAGGAAGCACATAAGTCCAAATTTTCGATACAGTCTGGAGCCACAAAGATGTATCAGGATTTGACACTTAGTTACTAGTGGTCGTGCATGAAGAGGGATATAACATGATATGTTCAGAGGTGCTTGACATGTTGGATGGTCAAGGTCAAGCACCAGAGGTTGTACAACAAGCGTCAGCCTTTGCAGGTTCCCATGTGGAAAAAGGAATAGATCACCATGGATTTTATCACCAAATTACCTAGTATAGCTAAGGAATTTGATGCGATATGGGTTATTGTGGATCGCCTAAACAAGAGTGCTCACTTTCTAGCTATTCGGGAGAGTTCTTAGGACGAGAAATCGGCCGACATGTATCTGCGTGAAATTGTCGCTCAACATGGTGTTCCAATTTAACATTTTATCTGATTGGGATGTTCGTTTTTACTTCTGAATTTTGGCTGAGATTCCACGAGGAACTAGGTATAAGATTGCACTTCAGCACCGCTTATCATCCACAGACTGATGACGAGAGCAAGCATACTATCCAAATGTTTGAGGATATGTTGTGAGCCCATGTTATTGATTTTGGTAGGATTTGGGACTCCTACCTTCCCCTAGCTAGGTTTTCATACAATAACAACTATCACTCTAGTATTGGTGCGCCGCCTTTTGAGCTTCTTTATGGGAGGAAGTGTCGTACACCAGTCTGTTGGGGGGAGGTCGGTCACAGGGTCATGGGAAGGACTGAGGTAGTCCTTTAGACGACAGAGCTTATCCAGCAGATCAGGCAGAGGTTACAGATATCTCAAAGTCGACAGAATATTTATGCTAACAAACATCGATCCGAGTTGGAATTCCATGTTGGTGATATGGTTTTATTGAAGGTATCACCCAAGAAGGGTGTAATACGTTTCAGGAAGAAGGGCAAGTTGGGACCTGATTCATTGGGTCGTTTCGAGTAATGGCCAGGGTAGGAAGGGTAGCCTACTAGATCTGTTTAAGGAGCTTCGACAGATTCATAAGACCTTCCATGTTTCTCAGCTTCGAAAGTGTGTAGTTGATGATTCAGTAGTGGTTCCTTTGGATGATATACATGTTGATGATCGCCTGAACTATGTTGAGCGGCTAGTGGTGATTTTGGAAAGGAAGACCTTGGCCTTGCGCAACAAGAAGGTACCATTGGTCAAGGTTCAGTTGCAGCATGAGAAAGGATCTGAATGGACTTAGGAACTCAATGAATAAATACGGGAGAATTACCTAGAGCTATTCGCGTGTGAAGACTTCGAGGACGAAGTCTGATTCAAGTGGGGGAGAACTGTAACTCCAAGTTTAGGGTATGTTCCTTTTAAATTAAATTTAATAATTTGAAGTTGGATTTCTAGGGGCCATAGCATGGTGATGGAATCCCATGGCGTGGCCAAGGTAGGAGTTTTCGTGGCTGTTAATTTGGCGCCACGACGTGGCATATATCGCCACAGCGTGGCCGCTGTTTAATGAAAAACCCTAATCCAGGGTGTGATCCCCTATTTAAGGAATCTTATGGCTAGGGTTTCCCACTCTCAACCTTATTCACTCTTCCTCAGCCTCCAATTGAAAACCCTAGCCTCCTTTTCTTACCCATGAGTTTGTATGTGTTTGGTGGTGTTTAGAAGAAGAAGAAATCCATCTTGAGCTTAGTTCCAGAAAGCAAATCTCCCCATCTATCTTGAGCACATTTCTGGACCCTTGTGAGTCCTTAAAATCTAACCTTTATGATTTACATGTATAAATCAAGCTATTTGTCCCCAATATCTTCTTGGTGTGAGAATTTGGATTGTTGAATCTCATAAAGTTGGCAACTTTATGGATCCTTGTGATCATTCTAGTTTTATATGTTGTAAATATGAGGATCTAGGTCGTTTTTGGTCCCATGCGCAACTTTAAGCCTTTATTTCCATGATTTTGACCTAAAATGGAAGGGACGTGCATTAGACATGCAAGTCCATAAAGTTGTGATTTCTAAGGCTTGTTAGGAGTGAGAAACTCTTCCGGAAACTTTGGATGAGCAACTCTAGGGGTACGGTCCTTAACATGTGTCTTGATGCATTTAGCCATCCTTAAGTATCTAGGGTTTGGAATATTTTCTTGTTGGGTGTCTTGATGGATAAAGTTGGAAACTTTATCCATCTAAGTCATGGAAAGGACCAGATCTAATATTTGGAGCTCCTAAAGTCATGGGAAAATAACTTAATGGATTAAGCTGCCCAAAACAGTCCCCATGGCATGGGAATTGGGTTGCAACCAGTATGTTGAGTCATTTTGCAGCCAGGACATGGCCAAGGGAGGCTACGACATGGCAACCAGCTGGAGTTGACTTTGACGTCTAATCATTAACCGTTGACTTTGACTATGTTTGAATTTAGGTCATTTGGTGTATTTTGAGTAGTAGATTGAGGTTTGGACCTATGTGTTATACAGGGGATCCGTAGAGTCAGTATTTGGAGCAACATTCAGTTCAGCTATCTTTGTAGACATTGAGGTGAGCTAACCACAATGTACTTGTGGGTCGAAGGCACCAATGCTGGCCTACTACGTTATGTATCCTAGTATATAGGATGTTGCTATGCTGTAGTGATCTGTAGATCTATATAATTATATGTACTGTTATATGATTTATCTATTGCATATGTCAACATAGTGCGGTATAGGTTGAGGCTTTACTCATATGTACATAAGCCAACAGACCAGGGCATTCCGGTCCGATCACTAATTGGGTCGAGGCAATCCAATCCAATAGTTGTAGGCCAGGGGTAATCCAACTCGGTGGCTGTGGACCCGAGGGTAATCGAATCCGATGATTTGGGACCCAACATGCATGATTGAATATGTTCTGTTGTGTGGGGTATTTTGGGGGAACTCACTGAGCTTTAGCTTAAAGTTTAAGTGTTATGTTTCACGTACTTCTGATGATCGGGTCATGGCGAAGGCGTGATTATACACATCCTTCAGTTATATGTTGTGGAGATTTTATGATACTCTGATTTTGGGATAATTGTATCTGATACTTGGTTTTTAGGACTCGGGTATTGATCGAAACAATGATTTTACTTAATTTGAAAAATGAAAATTTTCCTTGATTTTTGGAATGCTATAACAACAATATGCAAATAATAGTTATAAACCTTTGGAGTTTAAAGTTGGTGATACTGTGATGTTGAAGTTATCACCTTGTAAATATATGATTCGTTTTGGTAAGAGATGGAAGTTGAGTCCATAATACATCGCGCCCTTTCAAATCCTACAAAGAATTGGGAAAGTTGTTTACAACCTTGATCTACCAAGTGAACTTCAAGTTATACATAATGTTTTTCATGTACCTTATTTGAGAAAGACTTTGTTTGATAAATTGCAAGAAGTACCAATATCTGGTATTGAAGTGGATGAGAAATTAAGATATCAAGAACAACCAGAAAAGAATCTCGATCATAAGATATAGAAGTTGCGAAATAAAGAAATCTCACTGGTAAAAGTGCAATGGTGTCATCATAAGGAACTCGACGTAACATAGGAACCGGATTTAGAATTTAAGAATAGATACCATCATATTTTCTTAGTGAGACCGGAGATTTCATGGACGAAATCTCTTGAAGGGAGGGATAACTTGTTGTTCTTGTTTTCTAAAGACTTATATTATAACATGTATATGTGTATAAGTGTATGTATAAATAGAATTATGGTAAGAGAATCATGTATTTTAAGTTAAAAGAAGTATTAGAGAAAGAATAATACAAGCATGGTAGTTCTAAGTCTTAAAATATAAGAACATATTGTTTTTGTTATAGTCACGACGTGAAAAAGTTTGGGCCACGACGTGGCCGAGAATGGAGATTCAAGATACGTAAGTTGAATAGTAGAGGCAATGTACTTTGAGAAAAATCACGACGTGATTAAAGTTGATAGCCTACCACTAATTGCGGCGATCTGCTAGTGACGGGAATTATATAGTGTCAAGAAAAGTTTGCCACGACGTGACAATCATGACAGCTTAAAAAATAAAATTGGCATGTAGTCGGTCATTAACAACTTTACTCCCTCAAACACACACTATAGGTGCGACTACACACACTAAATGCAGGAGAGGTTCTATGTGTTGCTAATTTCGTGAAATTGGTCTTCAATTTGGTGATTCAAGGTAAGAACATCTTCTAAATCCTGTTTATTGTCAAGAAATTTGGTGAAATTAAAGGGTTCTAGTGAAACCCTAGTTGGGTAATCCGGAAATTAGGATGGAATTGATGTGTTATCTCTTATGATAAGCATGTAGAGGCTCCATGAAATGATTATATATCCTTGTATGTATAAGGGTTAGGGTTAGAAGGATAATTTATACTAATGAATTCTTGATTACCTAAAATGGAAAACATGACTTAATGAATTAAGTTACTTGTGGTAAAAGGATGAACTATTAATTCTATGTAGCAAGTAAATTGTTGTATGAATTGATTGGAAGTGTGAAACATGAATGTTATATCATATTCTACCTAAAATGAGGTTTTGTGTGAAAGGCTAATATATATATATATATATATATATATATATATATATATATATATATATATATAGTGAGTGGTTCAAATGAGAACCAAAAAAGGTTAAGAACCCTAAACCCTAAACCCTAAACTCTAAACCCTAAAAAGCCTAAACCCTAAACCCTTTATAAACATCTAAAATTAGAGGTTCTTACGGTTCTTAACCTTTTTTGGTTCTCATTAGAACCTTTACATATATATATATATATATATATATATATATATATATATATATATATATATATATATATATATATATATATATATATATATATATATATAACTTGATTTGTGATTAGTATGAGAATTGTTTAATTAGGGAAACACGATAAAGAAGCAAGCAAGGAAGTAAAAAGTTTGGAATATTACCCACACAAACCTTAATAAGGTGAGTAATCTTGACCCTTTCGTATTTCATTAAAGAATTGTAGGCATATTATCTATGTGGAATACTTTAGTATGAAAAATTGTAAATAATAACATGTTTTGGATACTGAGGATTTATATTGGGATGTCACAGGCTGATATCAAGTTCGTTATTGGTGGGAAGTCACGAACTGACATCACGTTCGTTATTGTTGGATGTTACGGGCTGACATCAAGTTTGTTATGTTGGGATGTCAAGGGTTGACAGCGAATTCAATATCGTTGAAATATTATGAGATGACTGATGATAAAGTTAATTATAGAGTAAAAGAGTTATCATAAAATTGTGCATATGTTGTACTTTTATAAATGTTAATTGTTAAAAATTATGGGTTATTACTCACTAAGCAATTAGTTTAATTGTTGTTAATTTGTGTTGTAGGACCGGTTCATACGGATAAAGGAAAGAAAACGGTGGAATAGCCCTGTAATGGATCTTAAATTTCGTATGAATGAATATTATAATCTTTTGTAGAAATTGTAACCCAACATGATCTTGAGAAGTTTCTTTTGATGTAAATCATAACTACTTGTTAATGTTGGACTAAATATTTTGTACACCCTCTTATTATGTGTATAAAAAAAGTTGGGTGTATTTTATATTTGATGGGTGTTACAGCGGTGAATAAAGGTGACGGCTGTAGTCGCCTTCAATTGTGGAAATGGGTTCGATGGAGAAGGCTTATGAGCGAGATGTCGAGGGAACAAGCAAACGACAAATGGCATAAAGGAGAAAAGACCTGATCATCACACTTTTAATCCAAGACCGAGTTAGAGCTATTGGACCGAGCCAGAGGCACAAAATGCTCACATCAAACACTTTGACCTGTTCAAACAACCCCTTCGTCGGTTTACAAATTATTTATGTTTGGTTTGTATTCTATATTCGGACAGAAACTTAGACAGATTATGTTTTTTTGGGATAGAAACACACATTGTTATTATGTTTGTCGTACTACGTTGTCAAATTTTACTTGGTGTAGTTATTTCATATTATGTTGAATACTGGTTGTATGAAATCATTCGAATTAACGTACTTGTTTCAAATTCTCATGCTTTAAAGTTATAAACCACTCGAATTTATGTTTTGTATCAATTTCAACTTTTGGGTCATTTATAAATTATAAATGAGTTGTAAACCAGTCTAGAAGAAGCGGTGGAATGTCAGCCCCCCTTTAATATCTTTATGATTGTCTCCACGTATCAAGGCCAAACCAACAACTTAACATTCCAATAGTTTATATATCTTAACTTCCTTCTGATACAATACATTTATCCTCTTCGTCCTTTGCCTTCATCTAAAATCCAAATCATAAAATTATGGTTAATTTCAGTTATATCTCATTATTTGATATTTCACGTAAGTGAAATAAAAATAAATAAATAAATAAAAACTTAATTGTCCAAATTCAGACTTGAACATACTTAATTAATAACAATTTGAATAGTGGCCGGTGAAACCATTTGAGTAGTGGCCTATCGGTGAAACATTTAGAGGGATATGGATAGTATCTCATCTATCCGAGTTTTAATCGAGTTGTTGCTCTTTATTCTTGTGGTCATAGATGTTTGTTTGAGGTGACTCCAAGACATATATGTAGCGTCATGTCTGTAAGGGAATTAGTCGTGGTGCGCGTAAGCTGTCTCAAACACTTTAGTTAGAAAAAACCTCTTTCCAAAAAAAGAAAAAAAAAAAAAAAAAACTAATTCAGATTAACTTTAAAGACTTTCATTTAAAAGTTAAACCGTTATTTTAATAATAGTTTCTGATTATATTTACTTTATTAGATTAGATACTCAAAATATAAGAAAAAAATACTAAAGGAAAAAGATCGTTTATTGTTAGATGAATCAATCTAACATTTGTTCTGCAATTAAGAGGAAATCCTTAAACCCAACAAACCAAAGGGGTGGAGTTATGGTGGCGTACGTATGTGGTCCCGGCCCTCCTTTAACAAGAAAACAGAAAGCATGGGATTCCAAGTAACGGCAAAGCCAAGCCACTTTATATATATCCCTTCCTTACTCACAGATTACCTTAGCTTGCTTCTATCGTAACCCAGTTTCAAAACAACTCCACAAACCATTTGAATCGTGAGGAAAGTAATACAATTATTAAGAAATAATAGTAGTAATAATAATAATAGGTTTATTGACATGAATTGAAAGTCTTTTAAGTTTTGTTTCATAGAGACTAGGTGTGAGACTTGTATGTTATACGAGTTTGATAAAACAAAAAATTAAATATGAAAGTTTAAACAAAATTTTATTTAAATTTGAAATTTTAGATGTGAAATTTAAAATTTAAAGTTTAAAATTTGAATTTAAAAAGAAACATATTAAATACTATATGGTACTAATATTTTAATTTATTGGTTATTTTCAATTAAGATAATTATTAATTGAGGTGTAAATATGATATGTTAATTAAGAAAATATAAAAAAAAATGAGAAAATGACAAATGGAAAAAACAATTATTCAAAAATACCAAAAAATGATATGTGTCCAAGTTAATAAGAGAGTGAATGTGACAAAATTATTTTCATTTATTAGGAAGAATTTTTTGTTTATTTATGTCCTTAAGTTTTTCAAGTTTTTTCGTTTTTGCCATTTTTATCTATAATAGCAGGTTTTCAGATTACCATAAACTATTATTTGTAGAAAAATCCTTAAGTTTACAAATCTTTTACTTTTTTTCAAATTCACACCCAAAAATGATATCCCAAAAAAATGTCACATCATCATACAATATCCGTGCTACATCATAAATTGACACGTCATCATGCTCCTTCAGGTGATAATAGGGTTGACCGGCCAAATGGTCAACATTAAAACAAATAGGAAGAATATAATGTTAAAATTGAACTTTTATGAAAACTTAGTTTCTTAATTGTAAAAAAATACCACGATGTAAAAATTAAATTTTTATAAAAGTTTAATGTCTTATACAATTTACCAAATGTTTTATTGTAGGCTTAATAAAAAGCAGTGTCGGTTCCATTTTTTTGTTTTACTGAGGCCCTTTGATGTGGGGATCGAAAGGGTTTAAGAATGTGGATCTTATTATACGGATTTTTTTTCATCATCAAAACGCAAAAAGATGTTGTCAAAAGGGTGGAATCTTTTGATATAGATGGATGTTTATCATTTTTAAAATTTGGTAGCCAATTTTCAACCATGTAAAAGGATATATTATTGCATACTGTGAATGGTGTAATTATTGATAGAGTAAATTATACGAATGGTCCCTATGATTTAGGGTTATTTGCATATTTGATCCCTAATTTATTTTTTTACTCAGAAGATTTCTATTGTTTGTTTTTGTTATGCGTTTGGTCACTGTCTTACCTAAAAAGACATTTTGTCATTGATTTTTTAATTTATTTAAATAAACACACCCCAACCCATCCCCTCATCTTATCTTACCTATCTCATCATTTTTCTCTATTTAAATACTATTTTTTTCAGTAAGATAGAGACCAAACGTGTAACAAAAACAAACAGTAAGGACCAAACACATAACAAAAACAAACAGTAGGAACATTCCGAGTTAAATATATAAGTTAGGGACCAATCGGGTAAATTACCCAAACCATAGGGAGCATTAGTGTAATTTACTCTTATTGATATCTCACCGCACAAAAGATATGCAACCAATCGGATCGGGTCCCACATTAACCTAAATATAAAGATTGAAAAGGAAATGGAGATTTAGGTTTCGAAAAGCTTGACTCAAAATGTAATCATCCCCATGAAACAGATTTTGACTTCTAAAAATCCCAACAACTCTTAACTAAATCTTACGAAACTTTGACAATCACATGATCATCCCTTTTTCTTCTTGTTTTTCTCAAAAATATGACAAAAGTAGGTTTAAAAACAAGAAAAATAATAATATAGTTTATCATTTTATTCTTAGTTTTTTAAGTATTGGTATGACTCTTATTTGGTATATTTTATTATTATTTTTAAAAACTCTAATTTTCGATTATCATGTTATGATATATGGGCAGGTTAAATGAAAACATAATATAATTTCATTATCTTATCGATCTAGTCATATAACTATTATTTGTAGTATTCAAAATATTAAATTGTTATATTTTAGCAACGTTTTAAAAACCGTTTTTTAATTGAAACGGGATGTTGATCGGTTCCCGGTTTAACCGATTCGACCGTCAGTTCAACCGGTTTCTATAATTTTCATCATTTTCCCTATTTTTCTACATATATATATATATATATATATATATATATATATATATATATATATATATATATATATATATATATATACACGTATGCAAGTTTAAACATTAAAAATGCACATAAATAGAAGTCAAAAATCAATCCAAATACATTAAAACACATAACCGTAAGTTCTATATCAATTTACGTACATCAAAAATAAAATAAAGTATAAGACAAAAACAAAATATAGTTTTAGAGGGATACAAACGCATTAAAAAACTTTATAACATTTACCATGTGTTTTTATTCAAATAAATCCAAATAATGTGGAAAAAAACTAAAGTTTGGTATAAAAACGATTCATTTGAATATGTTTTTATTTAATATAACCGGTTCAACCGGATTTTTGTAAAACTGTCCGGTTTATTCTTGTTTAGAAATAGACAATCAAACAATTCGACGATTGATACTATGAATGAATGTCGAATAGTTATTAATACATGAAAACCAATCAAGTAGATAATTAATATTAATTGTTAATTATTCAATAGTTATACCGAACAAAACAGGCCGACAAATAATATTAATAATTAAATGTCAACTGTGTACCAAATAATAAATTCAATTATTATTATTATTATTATTATTATTATTAAGTTGCATTTAGAAATCAGATTTATCATTCACAATCAAAGCTAATTATAAGAAAGGTAGAAAAAGAATGTTTCGTAATCGGACGAAATAAGAGTCGAAAAAAGATACACAAAACCTATATGAAAATCGCAAATTCTTGATTTGTAAGTAGTAAGTGCACTAGAGACCTTCGGTCCTTAACAATTTTTATAACACTCTATGGTTGTAACCGACGGCTTTCGCAGAAGGAGAGAGTCATTTTTAGAAGCTTCTGTTAGCTTATCCACGAATTAAATGTGTGACCGGAGATGACCGGATTGGTCCAATCCAATCTGTTCCGAACCCTGCAATGCGTACGCGTGTGATTGACCCATCATTTAACCTTACAAAATGGTGTCTAAATCGCATTATTTTGTGAACCTCATGTATCATATCCATAACTAGATGTATTTGTAGGCTTGACCCATCCAACAACATAAATGACTTACTCGATAAAATGATAAAAACGAAAATAAGTATATTTTGTTGGTATATTTCACAAGTTTAATAAGATGTAAATAACATCTCCTATGTATCCACCAAATGTTGTAAAAGATAGTTTTTGAAAACTTGGGTTTAACCCAATAGACAAAATTGCAAGAATGGTCCATGTGGTATGTCAAAACTAGCAACTTTGGTCCAAACAAGTTTGGGGTCACAAGGGTGGTCCAAAAGTTTAATTATGTTGCGAGTTTGATCCGTTTTTTTTTATTTGTAATAAAATGATAATTTTATTTTTATTATAGTCTCACATAATGCAATTGCTGAGCCAACAGACACACACACACACACAACAGTCCCACGCGTCTCCCGAAAAGAAACCGACTGGCAGGACTTGCTTCCACTCTTTGCCATCAAACTTTTGCTAACAGAAAGAATGCTACATGACCCACTGAAGACTCACCTCCTACCCGGTCTTCCCCATGCATGCTTATCCTCATTCTGCATAGCAGCTATTCCCACGGTCCAAGCATAACCAAGAATTCTCCTTCCCATAAGCTTCTTAGATTCTCCAAGATTCTCACTGATTCAAGTATAGATCCTGTGCTTTCAGTAGTACGGGCCCAATACTACCTTCCACACCTATCCATACTTTCCTCAACAATCCTCCCAAATTGTAACGACGTAAATTTTAAAACAATTTTTCATTTTTCAACACAATAAGACTCATATAATATTCTCAAAATCTCATGTGTATCAAATATCATCACAATAAAACTATCTCAGAATCTCAAAAACATAATCCTCTGCCAGTGTGTACAAATCATGCCGGCGCCTTTCGGCGATCCTCGCTAGTACCTGAAACACATATCACATAACACGGTAAGCATAAATGCTTAGTGAGTTCCCCAAAATACCACATATAACACATAAGCCACTCGAGGCTACAACTCGATAAGACCGCCTGGTCAATGTGACTCAGCGGGACCCTCCAGTCCCGTAGTTCGTTGGACACTCTGGTCCGGTCTAGCTCGTTGGACCCTCTGGACCGGTCTAAATCGTTGGACCCTCCGGTCCGGTCTAAATATCACATAGCATACATAAATCACAATACACATAATCTTGAGTAAACACATAACACATAAGACCCTCCGGTCTGCACATGGATACCACTCTAGGTAATGTATAGTGAGAAGACTCACCTCTGGTAATCTCGGTAAGTCTCGAACTCGAAATACTGCTCTAGCCTCCACCTAATCACATAAAGTAATTTACCTCTAATTAACAACGATTCTCAAGGCTAGACTAATCCCTTCCTATAATCTCATAGAAGGGGAAAATACCATTTTACCCCTCCAACGGTCCAAATGTCCACTTGTTGACCAAACCCTAAAAGTCAACAAAAGTTAACTCTAGTCAACGGTCCAACTTGACCAGACTCGTCGAGTGCACTTGGGTGACTCGGCGAGTCCATGCGTGTCCTATGAATCCTCATAAGGCCTCACTCGACTCGTCGAGTTAACCTTTCACTCAACAAAAGTCAACTACAGTCAACCGCCGTCTCATCAACTATACACTTCCTCAACTGGGATACGTGGAAGGTATCATGGATCTGACTCAACTCCTTGGGTAGCTCTAAACGCTATGCTACCTTGCCCACTCTGGCGATCACCATGAAAGAACCAATGTATCGGGGCCCTAGCTTGCCCCTCTTCCTAAATCGGATCACTCCTTTCCAAGGAGATACCTTCAGGAGTACAAGGTCTCCAACCTGGAACTCGAGCTCGGATCGTTGCCTATCCGCATAACTCTTCTGGCGGCTCTGGGTTGTCAGTAACCTCTGTCTGACTTGCTATATCTGCTCAGTCGTCTTAAGCATTATCTCAGTGCTACCCATCACTCGTTTTCCTACCTCTCCCCAACAGATGGGAGTCCGACACCTCCTCCCATATAAAAGCTCTAAAGGAGCATACCAATACTTAAATGGTAGCTGTTGTTGTAAGAAAACATAGCCAAAGGTAGGTATGTGTCCCAACTTCCCCCGAAGTCCATAACACATGCCCAAAGTATGTCCTCGAGCGTCTGAATCGTTTGCTCACTCTGGCCATCTGTCTGTGGGTGATAAGCAGTACTAAAGTTCAATCTCGTACCCAACTCCTCATGGAACTTCTTCCAGAACCTGGAAGTGAAACGTACATCCCGGTCTGACACAATCAAGATCGGCACTCCATTCCGCGACACCACCTCTCTCACATATGTCTCTGCCAGCCTCTCCGCAGAAGAGCTCTCGTTGATAGCAAGGAAGTGAGCGCTCTTCGTCACCCGATCCACAATCACCCAAATTGCATCAACACCTCTCACGGTTCTCGGCAATTTGGTGATAAAATCCATAGAAATTTATTCCCACTTCCACTTAGGATAAAATTTACAGATAAACTTCGACTTATATGCATTTACTTATTCATTAACCAACTATACACAACAATGCGTTTTATAACACCGAGTTATTGATGCGTTTTCGCATTATCAATGTACAATCAATTAACAAATAACAAACCATATTTCTAGGTTTTAAGACCATATGATATTATCGTCTTGCGATCACCCTTTTATATCATATTCCATAAGGTGATTCCAGCAAGCGCGGGTTTGTTCCAATGCTCAAAACCAGTTCATAAGCACTCATGAACATCGCAACAACCCTTTGCTATGTCTAATACCATTTAGACAATCTACGCACCAATTCATGACAATCTTCATTCATATCTACTTCCAACACATGAACAATTGTGGACAATTTGAATAATTCGATTATTCATAATAAACTCAATTATTCTGGAAGTCAAAACATGCAAAGTGAAACAATAGCTAAACAATTAACATAAGATAGTAACATTACTCATAAATAAAACTCCTTTATTTAATCATCAAATGTTAATTACATTTATCTATTACACGTTTCTAATACTATCTAATCTACGCTAATATCATCCTTCATCCCAATACTCCTAGCATGCTGCAAGTGCTTAACCCTACTCAGTCCCTTCGTAAGCGGATCTGCTGGGTTATCTTCCGATGATATCCTCTTTACTACGAGTTGTCCTTCTTCTACAAGATGTCTAATGAAGTGATATTTTCTGTCGATATGTCGTGATCTACCATGATCCCTCGGTTCCTTGGTCAAGGCAACCGCTCCTTCGTTATCACAGAAAATCTCCATGGGCTCCTTTATGGCAGGTACAAATCCAAGATCACCGATGAAGTTCTTCAGCGATATTGCCTCCTTCGACGCTTCGCTCGCTGCAATGTACTCTGATTCGCATGTTGAATCAGCTACGGTTTCCTGCTTGGAACTTTTCCATGTCACTGCTCCTCCATTCAGGGTAAATACCCAGCCCGACTGCGAACGGTAGTTGTCCCTGTCGGTCTGAAAGCTGGCGTCACTATACCCTCGCACCTTCAATTCATCACTCCCTCCGAGGACTAAGAACCATTCCTTCGTCCTCCGAAGGTACTTAAGGATATTCTTCACCGCAATCCAATGGGCTCTGCCAGGGTTCCCTTGATATCTACTAACCATGCTCAAAGCAAAGGCTACATCAGGGCGAGTACAAGTCATAGCGTACATGATTGAGCCAACTGCGGAAGCGTATGGTACTCGGCTCATTTCTGCTATTTCAGCTTCGGTACTCGGACTTTGAGTCTTACTCAACTTGGCATTACTTTGTATCGGTAATTCTCCCTTCTTCGAGTTTTCCATACTAAAACGTTTTAGTACCTTCTCTAAGTAAGTGTTCTGACTAAGTCCAATTAGTCTCTTACTTATTTCTCTTACTATCCTTATTCCCAAAATGTAAGAAGCCTCTCCGAGGTCCTTCATAGCGAAGCACTTCCCGAGCCAGGACTTAACCTCCTGCAGAGTCAGGATGTCGTTTCCTATGAGTAATATGTCATCGACATATAGAACGAGGAAGCTTACTATACTCCCACTGGCTTTGACATATACACATGACTCATCTTCGCTTCGTACAAATCCAAACTCTTTGACTTTCTCTTCGAAGCAAAGATTCCATCTGCGAGACGCTTACTTAAGTCCATAAATGGACTTCTCAAGCTTACACACTCTATTCGGATGCTTTGGATCCACAAACCCCTCTGGCTGAGCCATGTAAACATCATCAGCCAACTTTCCGTTAAGGAAAGCGGTCTTGACATCCATTTTCCAAATCTCATAATCATGAAATGCGGCAATCGCTAGCATCACTCTAATAGATTTTATCTTCGCAACTGGTGAGAAGGTCTCATCATAGTCAACTCTGGGAGTTTGAGTAAAGCCCTTCGCAACCAATCGCGCTTTATATGTGTGTACGTTTCCATCCACGTCGGTCTTCTTCTTGAAGATCCATTTGCATCCAACGGTCTTACGTCCGGGCACATAATCAACCAAATTCCAAACTTGGTTATCATACATGGATTGGATCTCGCTATCCATTGCCTCTTTCCATTTCCCAGACTCCGGGCCTGCCATGGCTTCCTTATAGCTATTAGGTTCATCAAGATTTATTAGTGTACCATCACTAATATACGTGTCCCCTTCGGTAGTAATATGAAAACCATAAAACTGGGGTAGAACTCTAACTCTATCGGAACGTCTAAGAGGTAAGGATTCGTCAATCGGTTCAACCGGAGTTTCCTCCTCGGGTTGAGTGCCAGCGGTAGAGGTTCCTTCATCTATCGACTCTTGAATCTCTTCAAGCTCGATTTGCCTCCCACTGTCTCCTTGGCCTATGAGTTCTCGCTCTCAGAAAACTCCTCTCCTCGCAACGAAGACAACATTGTCCTTCGGTCTATAGAAGAGATATACAAAGGATGTCTGCGGGTCGCCGATGAAAATACATCGCTCACTTCGAGGTTCGAGCTTGTCGTGAGTATCTCGTCTTACGAAAGCCTCGCAACCCCAAACCTTGATATGTGCCAATGAGGGAGCTTTCCCTGTCCACATCTCGTGAGGTGTTTTGGCAACCTTCTTAGTAGGGACTCGGTTAAGGATATGGGCGGCAGTCTCTAAGGAATACCCCCAAAAAGAGATAGGTAGTGAAGCACGACTCATCATAGAGCGAACCATATCCAATAAGGTTCGATTACGCCTTTCTGCCACACCATTCAACTGCGGTGTCCTAGGAGGCGTCAATTGCGAAACTATTCCACACTCCTTGAGATAATCGTGGAATTCAAGACTTAGGTACTCTCCTCCTCGATCGGATCGAAGCATCTTGATTTTCCTGCCCAATTGATTCTCCACTTCATTCTTGAACTCTTTGAACTTTTCAAAGGTTTCTGACTTTTGCTTGATTAAATAGATATACCCATATCTACTATAATCATCGGTAAAAGTCACGTAGAAGCGGTTCCCATCCTTCGTGGTTGATCTAAACGGTCCACATACATTGGTATGTATTAAGTCCAATAGACCCTTACCCCTTTCACACGTACTCATGAAGGGTGATTTAGTCATCTTTCCAAGTAAACAAGACTCGCACATGTCATCTTTCCTAAGGTCGAATGACTCCAACACTCCATCCTTTTGGAGTTGGGCTATGCGTTTCTTGTTGACATGTCCAAGACGACAATGCCACAAGGATGCTTTATCCATACAATTGGAAGAATCTATGTTCAAAACATCATTTCCTAAGTTATCAACAATCATAACAGTTTCATAAATTCCATTACATGGTATAGCTTCAAAGTAAAAGACACCATTTAGATAAGCCAAAATAGAACCATTCTCATTATTAAAAGAAAATCTAAAACCTTGTCTAAACAAACCATGAAATGAAATGATGTTTCTAGCCATTTCTGGCGAATAGCAACAATTGTTCAAATCTAAACATAAATTATTCCTAAGCACTAAAGAATACACTCCAATCTTGGTCACAGGCGACGATCTTCGGTTCCCCATGATTAGATTGATTCTTCCTTGCTCCACATCCCTACTTTTTCTTAGTCCCTACACATTAGAACAAATGTGATAACCACAACCGGTATCAAGAACCCAAGAAATAGCATGATTAGAATCGTTAGATTTAATTGTATATATACCTGCGAAAGATGGCTTGATCTTTCCTTCCTTGATGGCTTGCAGGTACTCTGGGCAGCTTCTCTTCCAATGTCCTATCTTGTGGCAGTGGTGGCACTCTGCCTCCTTCGGGTTAGGACAGGGCTTAGCGGGAGAAACTTTGGTCCCACTAGAAAAGGCACCATCTCGGGCTTTAACCTTGCGATAGTTCTTAGACGAAGCCTTCCTCTTCTTTCCCTTTCCTTGACCAATAGCCAGGACAGGAGCAGCAGGTGGATTGGGAGTTGGCGCAACAGACTTGTCTTTGAAGTTGCTCTCAGCGACCCTCAAGAGACCTTGGAGTTTGCTTAGGGTGACCTCCTCTTTATTCATGTGGTAGGTCATCCTAAATTGATTGTACATCGGAGGCAAAGAGTGAAGCACCATGTCGATCGCCAAGTCTTCCCCAAAGTCAACATTTAACTTGCGAAGGCGGTCGACATACCTTTGCATCTTTTGCAGCTGCACGGTAAGAGACTCTCCATGACCCATCTTAGCGGAAATCATGTTAGTGAAAATCTCATAACGTTCTTGTCTCGTGTTCTGGTGGTATCTCTCCAATAAGTCTTGATGCATCTCGTACGGGTACATGTCCTCGTAGGACTTTTGGAATTCGGAGTTCATGGTGGCTATCATGATGCAATGTACCTTCGTCGCATCTCGCTCATGAGTTTCAAAAGCGGTAATTTCAGCCGGAGTAGCAATTTCAGGGTTGATTTTCTCGAGCTTCTCATCAAGAACATACTCCTTATCCTCATAGCGAGCAATGGTGCGAATGTATCTTATCCATTCGCTAAAGTTCGTTCCATCGAAGGTGACCTTTTGGCAAAGGCTCATCAACGTGAAAGAACTAGCAGCAACGTTGTTTGCGTTCGATATCTACAAATAGAAAGGATAAAGATAGATTAGAATATAAATCTCTAATTATCACCCAATAAGAAAAATTAGGTCTAGGATCCAACAACAACATTTACATATTAGAAAAGGGATGCCGTAATCTAACATGCAAATAAATTGAAGGTAAGTGAATGACGATTCACTAATTCTCCACCATAGAACTTAACTATTAGTCCTAAATGTATTGAGAATTCCTAGGATCGGATGAGATTCATTGAAACTATTCAATGGCATGTTTAAATCTCGATATGCCCCTCTAGTTTGTGACTGGGATACCGAGGATCACAAAGTGGGTGTGAATTACCATGCAAATTCACATGGTGCCTTCATTGTAACGATCACCTATTCGATGTGCTCGTAAACCACACACGCTCCATCGAACTATGATAAACAATGAATCACCCTTTGCCACCTTTGCTTAGAACGAATTAGTGTGCCGGTAAACCACACACGCTCCACTAACTTCTTAGCAAGGGTGCAAAGTGTAATTTCATGGGATTGCATCAATTCACTTTTCCTAAAGTAACTAAGATTGGGAAATTTTAAAATAGGTGTAGTTACTTTGTATGTCCTATTATACTTTTAATGAGAGGATGAGGTTGCCCTATCCTACCCGTTCGGCTAAGGACCCTCCACCGATCTAGCAAGCGGTGGGTGTGAGTGTACACCCATTAAGCGCCATTTTATAGGCCGCAACCTTATACCCACCTTATAGATCGGCTTCGTGAATGAGGCCTACTAACGGTAAGACTAGCATTTTAGTTATATATATATATATATATATATATATATATATATATATATATATATATTAATCTTGTAATATTATATTAGTATAGGGTTGTATTTTAAACATTTTAAAATCTAGGGTTTGAAATTTAAATTTGTCTAAATTAAAACTTTTAATCACAAAATATAAATTTCAAAACTTGAGGAGAAGTTTTAAACATTTAAAACATGAAGGATCAAATAACAAATAATTTTAATTAACAATTAATTCCCTAATTATCTATATTCGATTTATTCAAGATTTCTTTCAAGATAATTACAAAAATAATCAAAATAATTAATTAATTATCATATAAGGAAATTAAATATTTTATTAGTTGATAAATATCTTTAATTAGATCAAGATAATAGTCATATATATCAAAAAATCAGATTAGGGTTGATCTAATATGATTAAGGTAAGTTTCCATAAGATAATCATGAAGAAATCCCGAATCTGGTCATTCCTGACGCTTGGACTCTCCGAGTGCACCAAGTGACTCGCCGAGTCAAGCCAACTTGCCGAGTCCACTATGGAACTCGCTGAGTCCATGACTCAGAAACACAAAAATCGAATTTTGCAGTTTAGTTTGAGACAATTAAGCAACAATTTAATGAAAACCAAGCTAGGCTCTGATACCACTGATGAGTTTTAGCCATAAGAACTTTCCTATGTGCGCATGCAAAACCCTAATGCTTGGATCTAGGCTTTCTAATTAAACATGCTTTGAATCCAAGACTTCTAATGACTATTTAGGTGTAAAAACAATATTGAAACAGATCTAGAATCATACCTTTGAATTCCTTGTTGATCTTGTTGTCTTGGAGCTTCTAGAGTCACAATTGTCACTCCTCTAATGGCTTACAAACACCAAATAGCAAGGAGGATGATTTAGGAGAGAGGAGAGGGGAGGAAATAGGCCAGGGTTTTCTTACTTTAGATGAAGTGCCGATTTCCTTATGCCATAGGGTCTATTTATACTTGTAGACTCCTTAAGGGTTACAACCTAAACCCTAATTGGATAATCTTCTCTTAAAGCTATCCAAATCCATTCCTTAGATAACTCTTGGACGATTTGAGCTATCCTTTAGCTTTTAGAATCCGTCCAATCAATATCTATATGGATTTACAGTCTAAAGTTTAACTATCAAACAATTGACAGTTTATACCCTCTTATTTAATTAATCTCTTTAAGTCACCAAATTAATTCCAATTAATTCTATGACTTATATTAATCAAATAACAATATATTATTCTTTATATTATTCTCATAATATACTAATAATAATTACTCTCTCTTAATAAATCATCCTATCAAGTTGCTATGGTGAAGGCAACCCAAAAGGACCATGCACAACCGGGTCAAATACTTGCCTAATATAGTTGCAGCCTTAGACACTATTCCAATAGTACTCCCTTGTACGCTAAGCCAACTGGCTGAGGGTGGTGTACGCTGTGCGTACCTGCATGTACGCCCAACGTACTCCTCTGATAAGCCACTTTTCCATTAAGTGCTTAATACTCTACTCCATAAGCTACAATTTTAGATCCAAGTCCACTTCAACGTCTAAAACCATAAAGTTGCTTACTTGATGGCTTTACATGACCCACATAACCTCAAATTCCAAAAATGATAAACTACTCCCACGAAAATAGTCTTAACTCATACATGAACCCATAAAGACCTCAAAGATGGCAACTTTCTGCCTTAGGTACTCATTTAACACTAAGAGTAGAAACTCAAAGTCTAAGAATCGGATTTCAACCATAAAGTTCCATCCTTGGGACGAAAATGAACTAAAACTCACAATGGTAGATCTAAGAGATGAATGATAAAGTTCAAAGCTTTATACCTACATCAAGCTAATAATTAGTCCCAAAAGCCAGATCCATAAGCTCCTCGTTGATTCCCATCTTTGCAACAAGTTCCATCTTCTTGAAATGCACCAAAAACCACCCAAAATGCACCCACCAAGCTCACAACACTCTTGGATGAAGCTTCCACTTAAAATTAGGGTTTTAAGGCTCTGAGAATGAAAGGGAGGCTTACCCCCTCGGACTTAAGGTGCTTAAATAGTGGGCCAACCCTAAAAATTAGGGTTTTGGAGATCCTGGGCGTACGCTGGGTGTAATCCCCGTACGATGGGCGTACGTCTTCAGCACCCACGATTCATTAACCAACACTACGTTGGGCGTACCCCAGCTTATGCTGGGCGTACTCACCTGGCTGCCACCTTGCATGCATGGGCTGAAATGTAGACTTTTCCATTCGGGGACCAATTCTGCCAACAACTTCGAAGTACTATAACTTCTACGTTCTAAGTCCGTTTCTGATGAACTTTATATCCACAAAAAGGTGGCAAGAGCCCTACAATCCTAGATAGACCCCAAGCCTTAAAACCTCTCGAATAAACCCAATACCCATAAAAGACCGAATCATCAGATTACTCTTATATCCTTGGCCTCCGAAGACATAATCGAACACTTTCAAAATCAGGTGTTACAACTCTCCCCCACTTAAATTAGATTTCGTCCTCGAAATCATTCCTTACCATTCCTCACGCAGAATAAATAAGGCCTTATGGCCACATCCCCGATCATACCATAGCTTTTCCATGGCCACCGAAACCAACCCTCATAGGGTTCTAGAACCTGAAGATGAACGAATCCCTTGCAACCGGATCACATCTGTTTCATCTGAAATCTGAAGTTCGAGATGGTCTGTCTCCCTGACAGAAATGCCCACATCGAATTGCCATTGAACTGATTTCACAAGAAACCAGTTTAGATAGAATACTTCCCACTCGTAATACCTTGAGGCTTCCTAACGAACAAAATCACCGATCAACTGCGACTACCGAAAAACAAGCAATTCCACACACAGACCCCCAAATTACTAAAGTCGCTCCTATTACTCTTGCTTCCACATGGCTGCTTTCCTGGAGAACACCCGGGGACCTCCCGTATCCCAACCTGCCTGCCAACTATCCTGAACACTGTATGTTTACCAGATTGCTGAGCCAAAAACATACTCAACAGTCCCCTGTGACCTCCGAAGAATACCTCGTCTAACCAAAACTTCCCTATCTCCATCAATCCATTGATGCATCCGATCGAGATGAGTTGACAACCTGTCGCCACTGAATCTAACGCAAAAGGTGAATACTACCAGACTAATTGCAGTCTTTCATCATACCCGGTCCCCTTCGACCTACCGCTTCCTGATTCCGACATGTCGTGGATCTATTACGGATAGAGCCACCCGAGGCAGATCACAATGGCTTAAACTACCATCAAAACAACCCATTCACTACCCTGGAAATCTTCCCTCGATTCCCCACATGCCATCTCACTGAAACAAAATCTTGCATGAATTACGATTCGGGTTCCTATCTAAATCCGCATTGTTACTCAGCTCCTATCCAGAGATCCTCGAATCCACATTTTCATAATGCTTCATAACTCCCTGTCATCCCTTACCTTGTCAATAAATAGATACCCTTAACCGATCCCCGAGACTACCAGGCTCGCACCCGGTCCAACCACCAGGTTCCCAAGAGATCAAATATCAGGACTACTCAGCCGTAGCGCTACTGTGTCACGTACCACTTATCCACAAGATCCTGCAACTTAAGGTCCAAACCATTGACTCGACAGTCTCTACTAGTTCCATTTCGAATTCCCATAACTGTCCGGGCGTCACGGATAACCGATCGAATAACCACCTCTGGACCTGATTATATAAAGTTGTGGCTTCCCCATAATCTTCCGAACTGGTCTATCCTAGCCGCAATCATCTGAATGAATTCGTGAATGCTACGGCTCCCCTATAGTCTTACAACACTTCCCACACTATCCGACTGCTAGTGAATGCTACGGCTTCCCCGTAGTCTTACAACACTTTCCACACTATCCGACTACTAGTGAATGCTACGGCTCCCCGTAGTCTTACAACACATTCCACACTATCCGAATGCTAGTGAATGCTACAACTCCCCCGTAGTCTTACAACACTTTCACCCTCACATGATCACTGACCATAGCCCTATCGCTCATCTATCAATCCAAACACATCTCAACGTTGAGCGCCCACGCGGTCTATCCTCCCAATTGAACTCAAACACTGACTGGAACTCTACCTGGTTCCTTCCCCCAAAGCCTGTTATATGATATCAGACGACACGATCCAAATGTTGGGGAGTTTCCCAAACTCCCATCCGCGATATCCTATATTCAGTCAGCCCCTAAGGCCGCCTTTCCTTCCCCAAAGGGGAATGTGAGATGCATCCTCGTCTTACGCTCGCTTCTATCTTGGATATCTGAATAACTCTCCCCCACTTAGATTCAACTAAGTCCGCTCAGCATATGAGAATTGAAGGATTCCCAAACCCTCTCTCGTTCCAATGATCAATCTGCTGACAGCCGATGCTTAACAAAGCTTGAACACCATCAATAACCCTTCCAAAACAACATGATTCCTGAAAACATGCTAACACTTCTTGAATCCCAACAATGCCAATGACTCTAGCTGTTCAAACTGATATCACACTCAGATCTCGGAGTCCAAAATTCGGATGCTCCCACAACACTTCAGTGACAACTTCTCTCTTCCTTTGACAACCCTGAAAGCCTTTCCAAAACATAATTGCTAAGGATACTGTAACCTAGTAATAATTCCATCGTTCAAACCCTTGAACCAACCCCAAAAATGACTGGAGCAGGTGCACTCACTGCTCCTCCTTGATCGTCAGATAGTCGACCTCCTTGTCGTTCACTTGAACACAACGAAAATATAATGGGCTTGCTCCCGATGGGAAATCCCTGATAACGTGGCCAAATCCTGCTACACCTGTAGCAACCCAGATCACTGAACACATTTCGACAACGACTCAGAGCAATCACGGTACACGCGGAATCCGCTCCGCGAGATACATCCGTCTGAAGATCTCTCAAATATTCCTCGACATGCTGAATGGCATCTGAAAATCCTTGCTAACCCAGATAATAGCAGAAAACCGACCCGAGATCTAACTTATCACAATTCCAAAGTGATGTAAATCCATCTGAAGGAATCTTGACTACCTTCTCTTGTGTTACCTCGACCATCCTGAGGACATGATGTACACTTCCTTCTATTTCCAATGATAACCCAAACCCCTGGAACGAAGCTCCATTATGCAGTTTCCACAAGTGTTGCACTGAATCTGACCCTACTGACCTCTCAATAACTGATCTAAACTCTTGAGTCTTCGCTCGAGATCCTCCAATAAATTCACCTGACATGAACCTCTCTCATTGAGGTACTCCTAATCAATCTTTTGTCCTCGGCTCTGGGATCCATATCATTCAGGGTCTCGCACCTCGACACACTCACCAGCTCAATCGTCAACGGCTGAACAGCAATAGCTAGAGCAACCTCTGCCCTACCCCAGCTACAACTACTTCCAAGTCATAGTCTCCAATCCCGAAAAAGCAATAGATCACACAATCAATCCTTTCTGTCTGATACAAGCAATCCAAGGCGAACTCAAAATCCAGGCAGTCCTTCCGCTAACTGGCTCACCACCGGAGTCGGATCCAAACCCTGGTCCTTCCCCTTACGTGCTTATCAGCATTCTGCATAACAGCTATCCCCATAGAACATAACCAAAAATTATCCTTCCGATAAGCTTCTTAGATTTTCCAAGACTCTCACTGATTCGAGTATGGATCCTGTGCTTTCAGTAGTACGGGCCCATACTACCTTCCACACCTATCCATACTTTCCTCAGCAATCCTCCCGAATCCTCCAAGTCACCGACTCCACCTGTGCACCAAATATTCGCTAAACAGCAGCACGATACTCACCGAAGCAACTCCTAGGCTCCCCCTAGATTCCCAATCTCACCGAACCGCCCACTAACTCGTTGGAGCATATCCTAGGCTTTCTTAGGATCCCAACCTTGCCATGCCATCAGCTACTGAAGAACTCCCCATGATGCCAACCATCCACCTCCTAGATATCGTCATATCCACTTTGTGGCTGACTCCCACCACTTAAGAGTTCCACAAAGCACAAAGCAAGCAACATTCTTGAAGTATCACTCTAATCCAAAGAACTATCATAGAACGTTCAGCCCACAAACTACGACCCATGATATCCACATCCACCCTCGCTGCCGGTTGCCTTATGCATGCAAATTATATACAGAACATGATCTAATAGACCGTCGAATAATAGACTCTACCCTAAGACCACAGGAAATAAGGTTAAATAAGCTATTCTAAGGCTATTAGATCCTAACCGTATGCAATTTTCAAAACATACACATTGCAGTTACAAATACCAATTATCATTCTTATATTAGCATGACATCCAATATACTCATGGCTACAAGCACCACATATCAGGCCAACCTATTGCTGACTACTCAACACTAGCATGAAAGTCAACCAGCTCATAAAACATATACTGGCATCTCCATTAGCCCTAACTAGCGTGCGATTTACAGATTCATAATCAAATCATAGCAGATAAGAAATGTGGGTATTCTTAGGAAACATACTCGAGATCGGCTGATTGCATGCACCACACCCTTTCTTTTCTTAATTTTTTTTTTACTTAAAACATTTTTCCTTTTGAAAACTTAACAGATCCTCAGTTTGAGTTCAGACACACCCGAAAGTATGTCCGAATCCCTCAAACCAAGGCTCTGATACCAACTTGTAACGACCCAAAAATCAAGGGTAAAAATTTCATTTTTAATATAGCTAAAACATTGAGACCATTTACCTTAAACATTTCAAATCATCGAAAACTAAATCATTTATCAGAGTTCACCCCAAAATGATTCATTGCGGAAATCATAGGTATGTGCACTACGATCAATCCGAGCTCTTCTTTTCCAAACCGATGATACCTGAAACCAAAACTGTAAACCATAAGCACAAAGCTTAGTGAGTCCCCCAGAGCATACCCCACACACAATCCAAAATCCACATATCATATTAGCTATAGAATCTATCTCTACCGCATACCACATAACATATTAGCCATAAAGCTATCTCTACCATCTAACATTAGCTATAAAAGCTATCTCTACCACATATCACATAACATATCAGCCATAAATCTATCTCTAACATATAACATTAGCTATAAAAGCTATCTCTACCACATATCCCTATATAAGGACGCTATGGGCTCCCCCACATGGTCTTACACCTAAGTGTCATGGGCTCCCCCCATGGTCTTTCCCTACCGGACAGCCATAGGCTCCCCCACATGGTCTTACATCCAAGTGCCATGGGCTCCCCCATGGTCTTTCCCTACCAATATCATATATAATCAAATAGCATATCATGTATCACATAAGTATCTACATATAACATGTACATAAACGTGTAAGGCTGTCGTGGGCTCCCCCAAGGTATTATACCATTGTGCCATGGGCTACCCCAAATGGTCTTCCATGCAAGTATCACAAAGACAACTAGCATACCACATATCATATACTCACTAGCATACCACTAAGCATACAGCTAACTATCATACCGCATATCTCTACTACAGCTAGTGTACCATATAACATAAAATGGGTCGGCCTTGGTGCCTTACACCCATTGGTATGGTGAGAAGACTCACCTCGAACTGTAGAAGCTTCCCGCATGAATTCCTTAGTTGCTGCCTTGCCAACTTCCCAAGGCGTCACTACCAAACAATATACCCAATTAGCAATTGGGTCCCATACCAAAATCCTTAATCCATGCATGTGGTAAAATGAACATTCTACCTGGCCCAGTACGATCCAAAACTAAGGCACAATCCCAAAACAAAAGCCCAAGACTAGGTAGGCTTTCCAATGGGCCTTACCTTAAGCCCAAACATCTGACTTCTGATGATCCACTAAGGCCCAAAGGCCTAAAGTCCTCTTCTTGGCCCAACTTGAGGCCCAAAACACTCCAAGCCCATAACTGATGAGTACGCGGGGCGTACTCCCTTGTACGCTAAGCGTAATGGCTGAGGGTGGTGTACGCTGCGCATACCTGCATGTACGCCCAACGTACTCCTCTGTTAAGCCATTTTCCATTAAGTGCTTAATACTCTACTCCATAAGCTACAATTTCAGATCCAAGTCCTCTTCAACGTCTAAAACCATAAGGTTGCTTACTTGATGGTTTTGCATGACCTAAATAAGCTCAAATTCCAAAAATGATAAACTACTCCCATGAAAATGGTCTTAACTCATACATGAACCCATAAAGACCTCAAAGATGGCAACTTTCTGCCTTAGGGACTTATTTAACACTGAGAGTGGCAACTCTAAGTCTAAGAATCAGATTTCAACCATAAAGTTCCATCCTTGGGACCAAAATGAACTTAAACTCACAATGGTAGATCTAAGAGATGAATGAGCAAGTTCAAAGCTTTATACCTTTATCAAGCTGAGAATGAGTCCCAAAAGCCAGGTCCGTAAGCTCCTCCTTGATTGCCATCATTTGCAACAAGTTTCGTCTTCTGGAAATGCACCAAAAAACCATCCAAAATGCACCCACCAAGCTCACAACACTCTTGGATAAAGCTTCCACTTGAAATTAGGGTTTTAAGGCTCTGAGAATGAAAGGGAGGCGCACCCCATCGAACTTAAGGTGCTTAAATAGTGAGCCAACCCTAAAAATTAGGGTTTTGGAGATCCTGGGCGTACGCTGGGTGTATTCCCCGTACGCTGGGTGTACGTCTTCAGCACCTGCGATTCATTAAACAACACTATGTTGGGCGTACCCCAGCTTACATTGAGCATACTCACCCGACTGCCACCTTGCATGCATGGGCTGAAATGCAAACTTTTCCATTCAGGGACCAATTCTGCCAACAACTTCGAAGTACTATAACTTCTTCGTTCTAAGTCCGTTTCCGAAAAACTTTATATCCACGAAAAGGTGGCAAGATCCCTACACTCCAAGCTACACCACAAGCCTTTAAACCTCTCAAATAAACCTGAGACCCATAAAAGACCGAGTCATCAGATTACGCTTATACCCTTGCCCTCCGAAGACACAATCGAACACTTTCAAAATCGGGTGTTACAGGTATGCTTGTTTACCAATTCTCTGGATGATTTTTAAAGATCCAACCAATCTAGGACTTAATGTTCCTTTCTTCCCAAATCACATAATGCCTTTCCATAGGGACACCTTCAACATTACGGAATCGCCCACCTGGAATTCTATGGGTCGTCTTCTCTTTTCTGCATAGGACTTTTTTCGATCATGGGCTGCTTTCATTCTTTCTCGTACAATTTGAATCTTGTCAGTGGATTGTTGAATCATTTCAGGGCCTCCAAGGATTTTTTTTGTCCTACATCACGCCAACATAATGGACTTAGGCATTTACGTCCATATAGTGCTTCATATGGTGGCATTTTGATTGAAGCATGGTAATTGTTATTATATGAAAATTTGACAAGAGGTAAGTACTTATCCCAGTTACCACCGAACTCCAAGACGCATGCATGAAGCATATCTTCTACTGTTTGGATTGTTCTCTCCGCTTGACCGTCTGTCTGGGGATGATAAGTTGTACTGAGAGCAACACGAGATCCTGATTCAGGTTGCATACTCGACCAAAAATGAGAAGTGAAGCGAGTATCACGATCGGAAATAATCTTTCGTGGCACACCATGTCTTGCAACAATTTCATCCAAGTACACTTGTGCGTATTTCTCCATTGGAGTCGTTTCACGCTTGGAGTGGAAAATGTGCACTCTTAGTTAGTCGGTCGACAATTACTTAAATGCTATCATTCTGTCTTGCAGTCTTCGACAATTTGGTAATAAAATACATGGACAACTGTTCCCATTCCACATAGGGACATTAATACCTTTTGGGCTCCCGTATGGGTTTTGGTGTTCCACTTTGACTTGTAAGCATACTAAGCATTCTTGCATGTATCTTCCAATGTCTCACTTCAATCCAGGCCACCAATAATTAGCTCGTACATCATAGTACATTTTACTTGTACCAGGATGTATTGACAGCTTAGACTTATGGGCTTCATCTAAAATCTTCTGTCTTAATCCACCAATCTTTGGAATCCATAGCCGAGTTTTGAAAACCTTCAATCATCGTGGATCATCAAGTAAAACATCAGTATAATGTACCATCCCTTCCTTCTTCACATTTTCTGGCTTTAAGGCCTTTACTTGCCATTTCTTTAGTTCATCAAGAATAGTGAATTTTATGGTAGTGTGGGTAATAGCATAACACACACTATTATGATAAACCTTTCTGCTAAGTGCATCGGCAACTACATTGGCCTTTCCAGGATGATACAAGATTTCACAGTCATAGTCTTTGGACAGCTCCATGGCTCGATGTTGTCTCAGATTCAAAGTTTGCTGACTGAATATATACTTGAGACTTTTGTGATCAGTAAAGAATTGGTATTTTGTACCAAAAAGTTAATGCCTCCAAAGTTTTAGGGAAAATACTACTACAGCGAGTTCAAGATCATGGGTGGGATAATTCTCTTCATACTCTTTTAGTTGTCTTGAGGCATAGGCTATTACTCTACCACGTTGCATCAACATGCAACCTAGTTCCAATCTTGAAGCGTCGGTATACACGGAAAAATCATTATCACCTTCTGGGAGCGATAAGATCGGAGCATGAGTCAAAGGATCTTTTAGAGTTGAGAAAGCTTTTTCTTGGGCTTCACCCTATTAGAACTTTACTTCTTTTCGTGTAAGGCCTGTGAGAGGTACAACTATATGTGAAAAATATTTAATGAATCTCCGGTAATATCCCGCGAGACCCAAGAAACTGCGAATTTCGGAAGCATTACGGGGCACTTCCCAATTCTGAATAGCTTCAATTTTGGTGGGATCTACGGATATACCGTCGCCAGAAATCACATGCCCGAGAAATGGAATTTGGCGAAGCCAAAATTCACATTTCGAGAATTTAGCATATAATTTCTCCTTTCGAAGAAGTTCTAATATTTCACAAATATGAATGACAAGATCATCCTCAGACTTGGAATAGATTAGAATATCATCAATGAATACGATGATAGATTTATCGAGCATTGGACGACACACTCGATTCATCATATCCATGAATATAGCAGGAGCATTTGTCAAACCTATTGGCATGACAAGAAATTCATAATGCCCATAACGAGTACGAAAAGAAGTCTTCGGTACATCCTGCTCGTATACTTTCTGTAACAACCCGATATTTCAACTCTTTGTAATGACCTAAAAAGTCAATTATTGTAACCACTTTTGAGTTAATAAAATTAACTTTGATAATAAAATGTCCAAAAAATTCTATTTAAATTCCCTCTATGTTTAAATGTCATTAAACCATGATCGTACGTAAAAAGAACGCCAAAATCCGGCTTCGTATATTGAAGTTAAGATTTTTCCAAGTTCGGCTTAGCAGCAGACAACTAAAAACTCGAATCGGAGATCGAGCGACTTTTGGCCGGAATGACCTAAACGAGAATCGAAGGTCTCGTCAATGGTATTTCAGCGGTAAAAATTCTGGCAACAACCGACGTCAGATAAAGAAGTTATGAATTTTTAAAGAAATTCCTTAATCACGTCATTTTAATCAAAAAATAATAAAAATAATTTCATAATTTGCCAACGGAATCTAAACGAAAGTTGTAGATCTTAGTCTCACCTACGCGTGGATATAAAGAACGTCGAAAACGGAGTTCGTATGAAGGAGATATGAATTTTAGAAATTTATTTAAAATAAAAATAAAAATAAATAAAAACTCTTGATAATATCCGAAGAGGAGTCAGCGGATAGGACCGACGTACGCCCTGCGTACCCTCGTACGCCCCGCGTACTCAAATCAAGGGCTCCGAACTGTCCACGTCGCCCCTATGCGAAGCTACCAACCCGCCCCATCCGACCCGTCCCATCCGATCCGTCCCATCCGAAGCCGAGGCAGTCGAGGACTCGCTCATGCATGACGTACGTGTACGCGCTGCGTACGAGCGTACGCCCCACGTACCGAGGCTTCTCAGACCCCCTATAAAAGGGATGCGAGGGTCTCCGGAAAATTGCTCATTTCTTCTCACTTCTCTTGCGTTTTACCTCGTTTTCCGTGCCCGTTCAAACCCGAAGCCCTGGTCATTTTTGCTCAAGTCCCGAAGGTCGATTTTACTCCCGAGATTCCCGAGAATCCCGAGAAAAATCCGCTTCCCGAGACGAAACTCTTCCCGGTTTTCCATCTCGCTATCTTCAAACTTCCAAGTGAGTTCATACCCCTACAAACACTCTTTAAATACATTTTTAAATGCTTTCTATACTCTTTTAGGGGGGGGGGAATACAAGTAAACATACGGTTATTATCGTGTATTTCATAGAATTTCACTCTACTCGTTTTTATCAAATGAATCACTGGTGATTTAGTACTACTATGTGAAAACTGTTGTCATACTTCGCATGCACTAGATTCATACAAAGTATTTAGAAATTCCAAAGTATTCTTCGTTGCTAAACCGTTTTATACATTCTAAAAACTTATGATTTATGCTTTGTCAAACATTGTGAAAAAGGATAAACTTTGCATACAAAACTACTACTTTAATACAGACTTAGTTGAGAATCCATGAGACGTGTACATCTTCAAACACTGCCTTTTTGATAAAAGGTATCGCTACAAGTCTTGTCTATAACCAGAGTCTCCCGTACGGAGAACGTGTCAAATGTGTATAGATCTATACCGGAAGTCATGATCCCGCGCCCTGACTGTTAGCTACAGTCCGTCCTTTGGGGTGACAGTTGTCATAACGCTACGATGCCTGAAGAACGTCGCTACAAGCATATTATGTTTAGTATGGTTATAAAACTCATCGGATATACAATTATTATGGTATTATGCTTTTATGAACGAGTAGCTATTAAAACTATTCTTCATCTAGCAAATGCGATCTTCGTATAGCTTTATTATATAAAACTATGCCACAACTTTTAAGCACGTCAGTTGCTTGCGATTTTCGGTCTTAGAGACTGCCAGTTATGTTAGGAAAATAAGGGTTTTTCCTGCATCTAAAACAAACAACTAATAGGAAAATAAGGGATTTTCTTGGTGCAACTATTTACAACTTGTAACACGAACATTCATATGCATTTCATACTTTTATAAGAAAATAAGGGTTTTTCTTGGAAAGCACAACAAATCATATCTCAACTATTAGGGAAAATATGGGATTTTCTGGATCTAATACATTCATTTTCAACCCAACGAATCATAACTCTTTTCATTTGAAAATACCGCATTTTCTGGAAAACATACATGAACTTTCGAATGACGTATATTTTCTCAAAACACTACTTATGAACTCACCAACTTAATTGTTGACACTTTTTCTTTGAAATAACTTGTATTCTTAGGGAACCGCTAAGCAGGTTTGGAAATCAACTTTTGAGGATTAACGTGCTGACGTTAATTACTTCTTTTGAAAGATGTTTATGTATTTATCTTTTGAACATGTAACGAATACAATTATGTAAACATTTTGGAAACCTTAATATGTATGGTGGTGTGTACTTTCCTTTCTATGAACTGTTATGATACTGAATATGACGTCCTCCGCCCCCGAACGTTTCCGCCGTTCTGGTTTGGGGGTGTGACAGATTGGTATCAGAGCATCGTTTATAGTGAATTAAGTATATCAAAACCATTTTTGGTATACAACTATAAACACAACTGGGCAAAAACACTCTGAGTAAGAGTCACACTTTTAAAATAAAATTTATTTAGTTTTTGTAAAGTAGGCATTCATTCATTTCATAGTAATAACATGGTCAGTATCATAATTAAAACAATATAGGAGTATTACAAATAAGTTATGCAGCGCGGGTATGCCTTGGGACATGTAATCGGAACTGGGAAGAATATAGCCTGATCAACTATATTTGTCCAAGAGCCGACTAACTATTTACGAGGAGGCATCACACTGCCAAAGCAATCAGATGCGGAGTCAAGCTCCAAGTGCAACCTACGTCGCAAATAGTGCTTGCCAGGATTTCAAATTTTGTTATAAATTAGGACTTCGGATAAGAATATTATTTTCTTTAAAACTTTCTGTAATCGGAGACCTTTAGAAAGGTCAAAAAGTTTTGTCTAAACTCGGATGTAACACAACTATATGTTTAATATATATAGGGCATATCTCTTTCTTGTTTTAATTATGTGTAGTTCGTTCAATTCATAAGTACATCCATTCAAACGTTATTAATGAATCAAGCTCAAAACCCAATGTTGGCCAAACCAAATTCTTAATCTATTTAAGGTAGTTAACTCAATATCATTCAACTCGCAACCACCGAAACTTATATCTCATTTTTCTTTTAGCAGCGTGATGCCTCCTCGTAGATCAGCACGTACCAACGCAACCCCACCACCACCTCCACCACTAACTTATGATCCGGCAATGGTCCAGGCTGCTATCACAGCAGCAGTAGCAGCAGCCCTCTCTCAAATAAACTCCAATGCAAATGGAGGTACAGGAAGCAGCACGAATCATCCCAATCGTGGTACCGGCAAGGGCCATGTAAGGGAATGTACTTACAAGGAGTTCTCCAACTCAAAACCAAAGACTTTTAATGGCAGTGGAGGAGTCATTGCACTAATGCAATGGTTCGAAAAGACCGAAACAGTCTTCGAGATCTGCCCGTGCCAAGAAACAAGCAAGGTTAAGTTCGCTGCTTGCACCTTCATAGATCGAGCCCTCACTTGGTGGAAAAGCCATGTGAATTCAGTGACGCTCACTGTCGCTAATGCCATGAGTTGGGAAGAACTGAAGGTTCTACTATTGGAAGAATACTGCCCAAGGGGCGAAGTGCAAAAGCTTGAGCAGGAGCTCTGGAATTTGAAAATGGCTGGATCTGATCTAGTCGCCTACACAGCTAGGTTCAACGATCTCGCTGCTTTGTGCCCTACCATGGTCAACCCAGAATCAAAGAAGGTCGAAAGGTACATTTGGGGGTTGTCACCCCAGATTCAAGGGCATGTCCTAGCTTCCAACCCTATCACCTACAACAGCGCTAAACGCCTGGCTCAACGCCTCATCGACCACGGAGTGAAACAGAGTACCATTGCAGCAACCGCAAATCCACCTAAGGAAGCTCAGGGCCAGAGTAAGCCTTGGAACAAGA
This sequence comes from Lactuca sativa, assembly GCF_002870075.4. Taxonomy (NCBI): domain Eukaryota; kingdom Viridiplantae; phylum Streptophyta; class Magnoliopsida; order Asterales; family Asteraceae; genus Lactuca; species Lactuca sativa. Next base: position 228,900,113 of record NC_056631.2, on the reverse strand, counting down.
GGAGGGGACAAACCCTCCAGGAGAACCCCAAGAAACAACAAGTGGTAGCGACCCACGCTATTACTGTACCTACCAACTCTGCCCCCACGAGTTCATACAATGGAAAACTACCGAAATGTAACCAGTGCAACTTCCACCACCACGGTCTCTGTCGTGACCTTCAATGCACCAGGTGCAATAAGAAGGGTCATATAGCCCGCTATTGCAAAGAGCCAACCCAGCAATCCGCCCCCACTGCTAATACTGGAATAAGTCGCGCCTGCTTTGAGTGCGGAGGCACAGGGCACTACCGCAGGGACTGCCCGAAGGCAAACAACAGGAATATCGGCGGAAGGGGCCGAGTTTTCGCAATGGGACAAGATGAAGCCATTGCGGACCCTACTGTTGTTACGGGTACGTTTCTTCTCGATAACTCGTATGCATGCATTTTGTTTGATAGTGGAGCGGAAAAGAGTTTTGTGAGTCACGACTTTAAAGGCATGCTAAAACCAATACCACAATCATTAAGTGAACTATTCATAGTAGAAATGGCCAACGGGAAAACCGAAGGCACTAAGGAGATATATTTAAACTGCATCCTAACTCTAAACGATAATCTCTTTCAAATCAACCTCATGCCAGTCTCGATTAAGAGTTTCGATGTCATCATTGGCATGGATTGGCTGAGTTTACATCGTGCGGACATTTTATGTTACGATAAGGCCGTTCGCCTTAATCTGCCAACCGACGAAACCTTCCTTGTCTTGGGCGACAAACCTAGTACCACTCTTAGTATCATCTCCAGTATCCAAGCTCAGAAGTACCTATGCAAGGAGTGTCATGCATTTTTAGCACATGTTGTAGATGTGAAACGCGAAGTCCAGAACGTCAAGGAGGTGCCCGACGTATGCGATTTTCCCGACGTGTTTCCCGAGGACCTTCCAGGAATACCACCCGCAAGACAAGTCGAATTCAGAATCGATCTGGTTCCCGGAGCTACCCTAGTAGCCAAAGCACCCTATCGATTAGCCCCGGCAGAGATGCAGGAGCTATCCAGCCAACTGAATGAACTACTTGGAAAAGGATTCATCAGACCGAGCTTCTCGCCATGGGGAGCACCCGTGTTGTTCGTGAAAAAGAAAGATGGATCGTTCAGGATGTGCATCGACTACCGAGAACTCAACAAACTTACCATCAAGAACCGATACCCCCTACCCCGAATTGACGACTTATTCGATCAGCTCCAAGGAGCCAACTATTTCTCCAAGATCGATCTAAGGTCGGGATATCACCAGCTGCGAGTCCTAGAGAGTGATGTTCCCAAGACGGCCTTCCGAACGAGATACGGACATTATGAGTTCGTAGTGATGCCGTTCGGACTAACCAATGCCCCGGCCTTATTCATGGATCTAATGAATCGGGTATGTCGTCCATTCTTGGATAAATTTGTGATAGTATTCATAGACGATATACTCATTTATTCAAAGAATAAAGAGGAACATAGTCAACACCTGAGACAAGTCTTAGAGACGTTACGAACTGAGAGACTTTATGCAAAATTCTCAAAATGTGAATTTTGGATTAGAAAGGTGGACTTCCTCGGTCACGTGGTCAGCAAGGAAGGAATCCACGTGGACCCCTCAAAGATCAAGGCTATCGAAAACTGGTTTGCACCAACCACACCAACTGAAATTCGCCAGTTTCTAGGTCTTGCTGGTTATTATCGAAGGTTCATCCAGAATTTCTCCAGCATCGCAAAGCATCTTACCGCTTTAACCCAGAAAGGTGTGACCTACAACTGGAGAGAAAAGCAAGATGCTGCGTTTCAGACTTTGAAACAAGCCCTCTGCAGTGCACCTATCCTTTCTCTTCCGGAAGGGACCAAAGATTTTGTGGTGTATTGCGACGCTTCGAAGCAAGGGCTGGGCTGTGTGCTAATGCAGAGGGGAAAGGTTATTGCATATGCCTCACGACAACTGAAAACACATGAGGTCAATTACACCACTCATGACTTAGAACTTGGAGCAGTGGTCTTCGATCTTAAAATCTGGAGGCACTACCTTTACGGTACCAAGTGCACTATCTTTACAGACCACAAGAGCCTCCAACACATCTTCGACCAGAAGGAGTTAAACATGAGAAAACGACGTTGGTTCGAATTGCTCAACGACTACGAATGTGAGATTCGCTATCATCCGGGAAAGGCAAACGTCGTAGCCGATGCCCTTAGTCGAAAGGAGTACTCTGGCCGAAGAGTGAAGTCATTAGCCATGTCGATCCATTTGCACCTGTCAGCGCAAGTCAAAGAAGCTCAAATAGAGGCCTTGAAACCCGAAAACGTGACAGGTGAGGCCCTTAGGGGAATGGACAAGAACTTAGAAATCAAGAGTGACGGAGCACGCTACCTCATGAACCGGATTTGGACACCCAAGTTTGGTGGGTTCAGAGAGGTAGTTATGAGCGAGGCACACAGGACCCCATACTCCGTACACCCACGGTCAGACAAGATGTATCTAGATCTCAAACAACTTTACTAGTGGCCAAACATGAAAGCGGAGATTGCTACTTATGTGAGCAAGTGTTTAACCTGCGCCAAAATAAAAATAGAACACCAGAAACCCTCAGGTCTACTCCAACAACCTGAAATACCTGAGTGGAAATGGGAGCAGATTTCCATGGACTTCATAACCAAACTGCTCAAAACTCAGAGTGGCCAAGATACTATTTGGGTAATCGTCGACAGATTAACCAAGTCAGCCCATTTCTTATCGATCAAGGAAACTGATAGGATGGAAAAAACTATCAAGAACCTACATCCGGGAGATCGTACGACTTCATGGAGTACCGATGTCCATCATCTCAGATAGAGACAGCAGATTCACTTCCAGATTCTGGCAATCATTGCAAAAATCCATGGGAACAAGGTTGGACATGAGTACAGCATACCACCCACAAACTGACGGACAGAGTGAGAGGACGATCCAAACCTTAGAAGACATGTTGTAAGCATGTGTAATCGACTTTGGTAAGGCATGGGATGTTCACTTACCTTTGGTCGAGTTCTCTTATAACAATAGTTACCATACTAGTATCAAGACCGCTCCATTCGAAGCCCTTTACGGCCGTAAGTGCAGATCACCTCTGTACTGGACAAAAGTGGGCGACACGCAATTGGTAAAATGCCTATTCCCTAATAGCACCCTCACTGGTGCGAAGATCATCAGGGAAACGACTGAAAAGATCGTGCAAATACGAGAACGACTGAAGTCCTCAAGGGACAGGCAAAAGAGCTATGCCGACAAGAGACGTAAACCCTTGGAATTCCAGATTGGCGACCGTGTACTACTAAAGGTCTCACCCTGGAAGGGCATGATACGCTTTGGAAAGCGTGGAAAGCTAAATCCTAGATACATTGGACCCTTCGAAATCATTTCGAGAGTTGGTCCAGTGGCCTACAAACTCCAACTTCCAATCGAGCTTAACAAGGTACATCCAGTATTCCACGTATCGAACCTGAAAAAGTTCTTGTCCGACGAAACACTTGTAATTCCACTCGATGAAATCGAGCTAAATGAAAATCTTAACTTTGTGGAAGAACCCGTCGAAATCATGGATAGGGAAGTTAAACGAACTAAACAGAGTCGCATTCCAATAGTAAAGGTTCGATGGAATGCTAAGAGAGGACCCGAGTTCACATGGGAACGAGAAGACCAAATGCAACAGAAGTATCCACACCTCTTCCTTAGTCCCTAAGACTTCTATTTGTATTAAAATTTCGGGACGAAATTCCCTCTATTGGGGGGATGATGTAACAACCCGATATTTCAACTCTTTGTAATGACCTAAAAAGTCAAGTATTGTAACCCCTTTTGAGTTAATAAAATTAACTTTGATAATAAAATGTCCAAAAAGTTCTATTTAAATTCCCTCTATGTTTAAATGTCATTAAACCATGATCGTACGTAAAAAGAATGCCCAAATCCGGCTTCGTATATTGAAGTTAAGATTTTTCCAAGTTCGGCTTAGCAGCAGACAGCTAAAAACTCGAATCGGAGATCGAGCGACATTTGGCCGGAATGACCTAAACGAGAATCGAAGGTCTCGTCAATGGTATTTCAGCGGTAAAAAGTCTGGCAACAACCGACGTCAGATAAAGAAGTTATGAATTTTTAAAGAAATTCCTTAATCACGTCATTTTAATAAATAAATAATAAAAATAATTTCATAATTTGCCAACGGAATCTAAACGAAAGTTGTAGATCTTAGTCTCACCTACGTGTGGATATAAAGAACGTCGAAAACGGAGTTCGTATGAAGAAGATATGAATTTTAGAAGTTTATTTAAAATAAAAATAAAAACAAATAAAAACTCTTGATAATATCCGAAGAGGAGTCAGCGGATAGGACCGGCGTACGCCCTGCGTACCCTCGTACGCCCCGCGTACTCAAATCAAGGGCTCCGAACTGTCCACGTCGCCCCTATGCGAAGCTACCAACCCGCCCCATCCGACCCGTCCCATCCGATCCGTCCCATCCGAAGCCGAGGCAGTCGAGGACTCGCTCATGCATGACGTACGTGTACGCACTGCGTACGAGCGTACGCCCCACGTACCGAGGCTTCTCAGACCCCCTATAAAAGGGATGCGAGTGTCTCCGGAAAATTGCTCATTTCTTCTCACTTCTCTTGCGTTTTACCTCGTTTTCTGTGCCCGTTCAAACCCGAAGCCCTGGTCATTTTTGCTCAAGTCCCGAAGGTCGATTTTACTCCCGAGATTCCCGAGAATCCCGAGAAAAATCCGCTTCCCGAGACGAAACTCTGCCCGGTTTTCCATCTCGCTATCTTCAAACTTCCAAGTGAGTTCATACCCCTACAAACACTCTTTAAATACATTTTTAAATGCTTTCTATACTCTTTTAGGGGGGGGGGGAATACAAGTAAACATACGGTTATTATCGTGTATTTCATAGAATTTCACTCTACTCGTTTTTATCAAATGAATCACTGGTGATTTAGTACTACTATGTGAAAACTGTTGTCATACTTCGCATGCACTAGATTCATACAAAGTATTTAGAAATTCCAAAGTATTCTTCGTTGCTAAACCGTTTTATACATTCTAAAAACTTATGATTTATGCTTTGTCAAACATTGTGAAAAAGGATAAACTTTGCATACAAAACTACTACTTTAATACAGACTTAGTTGAGAATCCATGAGACGTGTATATCTTCAAACACTGTCTTTTTGATAAAAGGTATCGCTACAAGTCTTGTCTATAACCAGAGTCTCCCGTACGGAGAACGTGTCAAATGTGTATAGATCTATACGGGAAGTCATGATCCCGCGCCCTGACTGTTAGCTACAGTCCGTCCTTTGGGGTGACAGTTGTCATAACGCTACGACGCCTGAAGAACGTCGCTACAGGCATATTATGTTTAGTATGGTTATAAAACTCATCGGATATACAATTATTATGGTATTATGCTTTTATGAACGAGTAGCTATTAAAACTATTCTTCATCTAGCAAGTGCGATCTTCGTATAGCTTTATTATATAAAACTATGCCACAACTTTTAAGCACGTCAGTTGCTTGCGATTTTCGGTCTTAGAGACTGCCAGTTATGTTAGGAAAATAAGGGTTTTTCCTGCATCTAAAACAAAAAACTAATAGGAAAATAAGGGATTTTCTTGGTGCAACTATTTACAACTTATAACACGAACATTCATATGCATTTCACACTTTTATAAGAAAATAAGGGTTTTTCTTGGAAAGCACAACAAATCATATCTCAACTATTAGGGAAAATATGGGATTTTCTAGATCTAATACATTCATTTTCAACCCAACGAATCATAACTCTTTTCATTTGAAAATACCGCGTTTTCTGGAAAACATACATGAACTTTCGAATGGCGTGTATTTTCTCAAAACACTACTTATGAACTCACCAACTTAATTGTTGACACTTTTTCTTGGAAATAACTTGTATTCTCAGGGAACCTTTAAGCAGGTTTGGAAATCAACTTTTGAGGATTAACGTGCTGACGTTAATTACTTCTTTTGAAAGATGTTTATGTATTTATCTTTTGAACATGTAACGAATACAATTATGTAAACATTTTGGAAACCTTAATATGTATGGTGGTGTGTACTTTCCTTTCTATGAACTGTTATGATACTGAATATGACGTCCTCCGCCCCCGAACGTTTCCGCCGTTCTGGTTTGGGGATGTGACACTTTCAACTGATGATAGCCAGATCTCAAATCAATCTTCAAGAAATATCTAACACCCTAAAGTTGATCAAACAAGTCCTCAATGCGAGGTAATGGATACTTGTTCTTGTGTAGCACCTAGTTCCTGGTACGTAAATCTTATTTGAGTATTCTCTTTTTTTAGCCTTGGACTCGACGAGTCATAGGTCCGACTCGCCGAGTAGATATGGGACCCGGGACACGTTTAAGTTGGCGACTCGGCGAGTCACCGTTGTTGGATAAAACCCTAAGTTTCAGGGGTTTGCACCCTATTTAAACATCATATCCGCCCCAGGCCAGCCCCCATTCACCCTCAGAGCTCCCAACCCTCGTTCTAAGCTTGTTCATTGAGAGTTTGAAGCAATTGTTGTGTGTTCTTGAAGGTTTTGAGGCAAAAGGGGAGTAGATCAAGAGGAAGGGAAGGAATCCAAGCATCTTTGTGCTCTCTCAGCACTTCCTTTGAGGTATAACCCGTTTTCCCCCCGTTTCTATGCTTATTACTTCATTTAAGTCATTCTTGAGCCAATCCCCAAGCTTGTATGTGCAATATAAGTCGTAATAAGTTGATTGGCCTTTAGATCTAGGCAAGATTGAGCTCCAGGAGCTCAGATCTATTACCTTTATGGACCCATGTTGCTTGTTCACCCTAGATCTACCCTTTTGAGGCATTTTGAGCCCTAAAACCCTTATTGGTGAGTATCTAAACGTAAAGTTGGAAACTTTACGTGTCATTCATGCTCTAGGAACCCAGATCTGTAAATGGCATGGACTGGAATCGAGCAAAATCGCGTATATAGTGATTGCATGGCGACGACTCGGCGAGTCTGCTCGCGAGTCTCCGAGTTGTCCCCTTTTCGTTGTGTCGAGTGGGTGTAGTTAGTCACGGGGTGTGACTGAGTGAGTTGGAAGCCAAACTCATCCATGGAGGAACTCGGCGAGTCCATGCCCTGATTCGGCGAGTTCAAGGCAATCTCCTTAGATCAAGAACGGACTCGGCGAGCTGTTCATAAAGCTCGGCGAGTCGCAACATAAGTGTTCATCGGATGAAGATGAACTCGACGAGTTGTTCATACAACTCGGCGAGTAGGATGAAGGACTTGAATATCAGTTTAGAAGGAGAACTCGTCGAGTCATCACCTAACTCGACGAGTAGAAACGGGATTCAGGACAATCGTTTGGGTAGGGACTCGGCGAGTTGGAGAGCCAACTCGGCGAGTCAAGTCAACTGAAAGTTGACTCTGACTTCGACTTAGGGCATGATCAGGGGTAAAATGGTGATTTTACCCAAAGGACAGTTAGCAGTGTTTGATTGAGTATGTTGTGGGAATTTCAGCCGGAGGATTTCCGAAGCAGCAGTAGACAGTCAGTTCTCGATCAGATCAGCAGCTACTTCGAGGTGAGTTACCTTCCAGTAGCGGTGGGTCTATAGCCACAATGTCGGCCCACCAATAGGAGTTGTATGTAGATGATTGTCTCTGTGATATTCATCTAGGGATTACCACTACCTGTGTTGTGTTTATGTGCTAGTATGATATGATGTTATGTGCTAGTGACAGTAGGGGGAGATAGTCCCCGAGATATCTGGTCGGTAGGGCCGAAGGGGTAGTCATACCCAGCCATGTTAGATAGATTCTGATATTGTGATACATGTTATGTAGTAGTAGTAGAGGGGAGAAATAGTTCCCCAGTATCCAGTCGAGAGGACCGAAGAGGAGGCCAACACCCAGATATGCTAGGCAGTATCCGGTCGAGAGGACCGAAGGAGAGGCCAGTACCCAGATATGCTAGGCAATATCCGGTCGAGAGGGCCGAAAGGGTAGGTCGGGCACCCATATATGCCTGACAATATGTGTATGTTATGAGATTATATGGTATGTGGTACAGTGGGGGAACTCACTAAGCTTTGTGCTTACGTTTTTCAGTTGTTGTTTCAGGTACCTCTTCAGTCAAGGGGAAGGAGCAGGCCCGGTAGCAGCATGTCACACACACTTTTGTTTCCGCAGTTATGAGTTTATTCTGGGATTGACACTCTGATATTTTGGTTGTTTAAATGTTGAGGATTTCAATTTGGTTTTCGATGTGAAATGGTTTAATTATACAATGTTTTAATTATTAATGATTTCCAAGTAATGTTTTACAAACAAAATTTTTGGACGTGAAAATTGGGTCGTTACAAGTTGGTATCAGAGCCCTGGTTTGAGGGATTCGGACACACTTTCGGGGGTATCTGAACTCAAATCAAGGGATTAAAAGATTTTCTAAAAGAAAATGTTTTCTAAAAAAAACTGAGAAAAGAGTTTCGAGAAAGAGCGAAGTGTGTGATGTGCGCGACCGGCCGAGCTCAAGTAAGTATTCCCCAAAGTACCCATACAAGTTTATGTTATGTTTATCAGCTTTTGTAGAACAGCATGCTAGAATAGGACTAAGGATCTAGGAGTGATGCCTTATGTGTCTGCTTTATGTGTTTTAGTTGTATGAGAATTGCATGCTAGTTATTGAGTAGACAACAAGTAGGATAGCTTGATTAGGTTATGCCTGATAGTATAAGCTTAGCACTTTATGCTAGTACAGTTCCTGTAAGCAGATAGAGTTGATTGAGATTGTTACCCTTGTCTGAATGCTACTTGTTTTGTGCTATGTGGGACTCTGAATAATGGGAATTAGCCATTAGGCGAATACATCACGTCACATGTGATCAGGGTTGAATAATCTTAGAGTACCGGATTTGATCCTACTGTGCAACTCTTGTTTGAGTCCAACCATTGTAGGGACGAGTCGGGTACTCGAAGGATTATCTGAGCCTCGTCACGTGTGATGGTATTCGGGTAATGGCTAATTGACATTACAAGGAGGTTTGCAGCAGCTGAGGACTGGATCGAGTAGAGTCGGAGATTTCCCTAGGGCGAGCCTAGGATGAGTATAATAGTGATCAACCATAGTGAAAGGGATCTGGTGGAGTCGAGGCAGTCCTTGAAGAAGGTACGGATAGATGTGGAAGGTAGTATGGGCCCGTACTACTGAAAGCAGAGGATCCGTACCCGAACCAAGGAAGGCCAAGATAAGACCAGGGAACTTGTAAGTAGTTGTGATCCCTTAGGAAGTATCAATATCACTAATTATTGTTGTGATGCATTACAGAATGGTGGTACTTCGTTCGAGGCCGGTAGATGGTGGTTCAGGAGAGGGGTCAGGTTCGGGATCTGGTTCCGAGCCGGTAGACGAGGGACTACGCGAGTTCATTGCGTCAGAGATCACCAGGGGTATCCTTGAGTCGACTCCCATTATATTAGGGTCGATCAAGGAAGGGATCATCGAGTTGATGGAGGATCGCCTCAGGGCGTTCAAGAGCGACATGGCATCTGGCCAGTCAGGATCTCGCACACTGTCCTTTAAGAACTTCAGGGGCAGTGGTGCGCCGGATTTCCACGGGGTGAAAGACCCCATTGCTGCCAGCCAATGGATTGCAGACATCGAGTCTGCACAGTTGACTAGCTTCTGCCCCGAGGGGTCGAAGGTGAGGTATGCAGCAGGGTGCTTGCGAGACCAAGCCCGGGACTGGTGGGAGTCAGTGGGTGACTCGTTGGGAGCCTCAACGATCGAGGCCATGACTTGGTCAGATTTTGTGACCAGATTCAGGGCAGAGTTTGCGCCGGCTGTCGAGCTTCAGCAGCTGGCCCGGGAGTTTTTAGACATGAGGCAGACGACGGAGACTGTGGCGGAGATCACCGCCAAGTTCCGGGAGAGGGCCTTGTTGGTGCCCCAGTATGCTGGTGACGAGGATATGAGGAGGACCCGCTATCACGACATGCTCCAGGCTGATATCCGGGAGCACGTTAGTTTTTCAGCTTGCCCCACCTTGGACTTCATGATTGCCAGGGCGAGGGAGAGGGAGATAGATTTGGAGCACATCCGGAAACGGAAGGCAGAAGAGGGTCAGTCAGGAGGGGCTTCGGGGAAGAAGCCCAAGGGATTAGATGCGGGGCCGAAAGGCCAACAGGGACGGGGACGCTGCAGGAAATGCGGCAAGACGCACGAGGGAGCGTGCCGGTTGGGATCATCAGGTTGCTACAAGTGCGTCAAGTCTGGGCACTATAGCAGGGATTGCACTGCTCTGGCAGCAGTTATTCAGACATTGGAGTTGCTGTGTTTCCACTGCAACCAGAGGGGCCACAAGAAGGCCAATTGCCCCCAATTGACAGTTTCAGCGCCGGTAAAGGCGCCAGCTCCAGCAACCCTACGGATCACGGATGGCCGATAGGGCAAGACAGAGGCTCCGGTGGTGAGGAGCCGAGCATTTCAGTTGACTACCGAGGAGGCACGCGTCGCACCCGATGTGGTGACGGGTATGATTCTTTCCCTCTATTTTATTTTTATGATGTTATGATATTGATATGTGCTCGATATATATATATATATATATATATATATATATATATATATATATATATATATATATATATATATGTTTTAGGATCTTTCCATGTGAACGGTATCCCAGTTCAGGTGTTATTCGACTCGGGTGCATCCCGATCATTTGTGTCCCTTGCGCTTAGCAAGAAGTTTCATGAGTCTTCGGGCATGTTGGATTGCCCTTTGGAGGTAGACATTGCTGATGATCGATCGGTGCGAGCATCGATGGTGTTTCGGGATTGCGTATTGCGTCTGTTTGAGGAGCGCTACTTAGTAGACCTAGTTCCCATTCCGTTGCGTGGGAACAAGGTGATTATAGGCATGGATTGGTTGAGCCCTAATGGGGCGGTGATAGATTGCGCGCAACAGCTAGTGCAGGTCAGGACCCCAGACGGGGGGGAGTTAGTGATTCATGGCGAGATGCCGCAGTGTGGACCCGCAGTATGTTCAGTAGCGAGGGCGAGGCGCTACCTCCAGCAGGGATGCGCAGGATATGTCGCTTATGTGATGGATACCCGGGAGGCGGGTAAAGCGAAAGTGAGTGAGGTTCCGGTGGTGCGAGATTTCGCAGATGTTTTCCCAGAGGAGCTTTCTGGGATACCTCCGGAGCGACAGGTGGAGTTCAGGATTGACCTCGTTCCTGGTGCGGCTCTGATAGCCAAGGCACCGTATCGGTTGGCTCCTCCCGAGATGCAGGAGTTGTCTACGCAGTTGCAGGAGCTGCTAGACAAGGGATTTATTCGTCCGAGTAGTTCACCCTGGGGAGCCCCGATTTTGTTCGTGAAGAAGAAGGACGGGTCGCATCTGATGTGCATAGACTATCAGGAGCTGAATAAGGTAACGGTGAAGAACCGTTACCCACTCCCGAGGATTGATGATCTCTTTGACCAGCTTTAGGGAGCGTCTTGGTTTTCCAAGATCGATTTGTGTTCGGGATACCATTAGATGAGGGTCAGGGAGGAGGATACGCAGAAGACCGCGTTTCGGACGCGCTATGGCCATTATGAGTTCGTGGTGATTCCGTTTGGGCTCACCAATGCTCCTGCCGCGTTCATGGACCTCATGAACCGCGTATGCAAACCGATGCTGGATCGGTCTGTGATAGTCTTTATCGATGACATCTTGGTTTATTCCAAGACTCAGGAGGAGCATGAGGAGCATCTGAGGGAGGTGTTGGAGACCCTGAGGAGGGAGAGCTTGTATGCCAAGTTCTCCAAGTGTGAGTTTTGGTTGCGCGAGGTGCAATTTTTCGGACACCTCGTCAACCAGAACGGGATTCTGGTCGATCCGGCCAAGGTCGAGGCCGTGATGAGATAGGAGGTTCCGAAGTCTGCATCTGAGATTCGGAGTTTCCTGGGATTAGCAGGCTACTATCGGAGATTTATTCAGGATTTCTCCAAGATAGCCGTACCCCTGACGCGGCTGACGAAGAAAGTCGTGGTCTTTCGGTGGGGACCCGAGCAGTAGGCTGCATTTGAGACACTGATGGATCACGGAGGCGTGCGCCAGATCTTGATGGAGGAGGCGCACAAGTCCCGCTTCTCTATTCATCCCGGGGCGACAAACATGTATAGGGATCTTCGTCTAGATTATTGGTGGCCCTGCATGAAGAGGGATGTGGCATGGTACGTTGAGCGGTGCTTGACCTGCAGGAAGGTCAAGGCCGAACATTAGAGACCGCATGGAAAGATGCAGCCGTTGGATATTCCACTATGGAAATGGGAAGATATCACGATGGATTTTATCACGAAGCTTCCCAGGACTGCGCGTGGAGTGGATTCGATTTGGGTCATCGTGGATCGATTGACCAAGAGTGCTCACTTTATCCCGAATCAGGAGAGCGTATCGGCCGAGAAATTGGCCGACATCTATATCAGGGAGGTCGTGGCGCGGCACGGGGTGCCAGTATCACTTATCTCGGACAGGGATGTGCGTTTTACTTCCAGATTTTGGAAGAGGTTTCATGACGAGTTGGGCACTCGTTTGCATTTTAGCACCGCCTTTCACCCGCAGACGGATGGTCAGAGCTAGCGGACCATCCAGACCTTGGAGGATATGTTGCGGGCGTGTGTGTTAGACTTCGGTGGTAGCTGGGACACCTATCTTCCCTTGGATGAGTTCTCCTACAACAACAACTACCACGCGAGTATCGACCGCCCTCCTTTCGAGATGTTGTACGGACGGAGGTGCAGGACCCCGATATGCAGGGGAGAAGTTGGCCAGAGAGTCATGGGGAGCACCGAAGTGGTGCTCAAGACGACCGAGAGGATCCAGCAGTTTCGGAGCAGGCTTCAGACTGCTCAGAGTCGACAGAAGAGTTACGCCGACAAGCGTCGATCCGACTTGGAGTTCCAAGTCGGGGATATGGTTCTCCTGAAGGTGTCACCTTGGAAAGGCATCATTCGATTTAGGAAGCGAGGCAAGTTGGGCCCGAGATTCATCGGACCGTTCAGGGTTGTAGCCCGGGTGGGCAAGGTGGCGTATAGGCTGGATCTGCCAGCCGAGCTCAGCCAGATCCACAGCAATTTCCATGTTTCTCAGCTGCGGAAGTGCCTAGTGGACGATTCAGCGGTTGTGCCATTAGAGGATATACAGGTTGATGACAGCCTGAATTACATAGAGCGCCCAGTCGCGATCGTCGACAGGAATTCGAAGGATTTGAGGAACAAGAAGGTGGAGCTAGTGAAGGTGCAATGGCAGCACCGCAAGGGTTCGGAATGGACTTGGGAGCCGGCGGATGAGATGATGGAGCATTACCCCAAGCTGTTTCAGAATCGAGCAGCAGACTTCGAGGACGAAGTCTAAAATGAGTGGGGGAGATTTGTAGCACCTGGTTCCTGGTACGTAAATCTTATTTGAGTATTCTCTTTTTTTAGCCTTGGACTCGGCGAGTCATAGGTCCGACTCGCCGAGTAGATACGGGACCCGGGACACGTTTAAGTTGGCGACTCGGCGAGTCCATATCCTGGACTCGGCGAGTCACCGCTGTTGGATAAACCCTAAGTTTTCAGGGGTTTGCACCTTATTTAAACATCATATCCGCCCCAGGCCAGCCCCCATTCACCCTCAGAGCTCCCAACCCTCGTTCTAAGCTTGTTCATTGAGAGTTTGAAGCAATTGTTGTGTGTTCTTGAAGGTTTTGAGGCAAAAGGGGAGTAGATCAAGAGGAAGGGAAGGAATCCAAGCATCTTTGTGCTCTCTCAGTAGTTCCTTTGAGGTATAACCCGTTTTCCCCCTGTTTCTATGCTTATTACTGCATTTAAGTCATTCTTGAGCCAATCCCCAAGCTTGTATGTGCAATATAAGTCGTAATAAGTTGATTGGCCTTTAGATCTAGGCAAGATTGAGCTCTAGGAGCTCAGATCTGTTACCTTTATGGACCCATGTTGCTTGTTCACCCTAGATCTACCCTTTTGAGGCATTTTGAGCCCTAAATCCCTCATTGGTGAGTATCTACACGTAAAGTTGGAAACTTTACGTGTCATTCATGCTCTAGGAACCCAGATCTGTAAATGGCATGGACTGGAATCGAGCAAAATCGTATATATAGTGATTGCATGGCGACGACTCGGCGAGTCGTTCATCAGACTCGGCGAGTCTGCTCGCGAGTCTCCGAGTTGTTCCCTTTTCGTTGTGTCGAGTGGGTGTAGTGAGTCACGAGGTGTGACTGAGTGAGTTGGAAGCCAAAATCATCCATGGAGGAACTCGGCGAGTCCATGCCCTGACTCGGCGAGTTCAAGGCAATCTCCTTAGATCAAGAACGGACTCGGCGAGCTGTTCATACAACTCGGTGAGTCGCAACAAAAGTGTTCATCGGATGAAGATGAACTCGACGAGTAGGATAAAGGACTTGAATATCAGTTTAGAAGGAGAACTCGTCGAGTCATCGCCTAACTCGACGAGTAGAAACGGGATTCAGGACAATCGTTTGGGTAGACTTTGACTTAGGGCATGATCAGGGGTAAAATGGTGATTTTACCCAAAGGACAGTTAGTAGTGTTTGATTGAGTATGTTGTGGGAATTTCAGTCGGAGGATTTCTGAAGCAGCAGTAGACAGTCAGTTCTCGATCAGATCAGCAGCTACTTCGAGGTGAGTTACCTTCCAGTAGCGGTGGGTCTACGGCCACAATGTCGGCCCACCAATAGGAGTTGTATGTAGATGATTGTCTCTGTGATATTCATCTAGGGATTACTACTACCTATGTTGTGTTTATGTCTAGTATGATATGATGCTATGTGCTAGTGACAGTAGGGGGAGATAGTCCCCGAGATATCCGGTCGGTAGGGCCGAAGGGGTAGTCATACCCAACCATGTTAGATAGATTCTGATATTGTGATACATGTTATGTAGTAGTAGTAGAGGGGAGAAATAGTTCCCCAGTATCCGGTCGAGAGGACCGAAGGGGAGGCCAGCACCCAGATATATTAGGCAGTATCCGATCGAGAGGACTGAAGAGGAGGCCAGCACCCAGATATGCTAGGCAATATCCGGTAGAGAGGGACGAAGGGGTAGGTCGGGCACCCAGATATGCCTGACAATATGTGTATGTTATGAGATTATATGGTATGTGGTAAAGTGGGGGAACTCACTAAGCTTTGTGCTTACGTTTTTCAGTTGTTGTTTCAGGTACCTCTTCAGTCAAGGGGAAGGAGCAGGCCCGGTAGCAGCATGTCACACACACTTTTGTTTCCGCAGTTATGAGTTTATTCTGGGATTGACACTCTGATATTTTGGTTGTTTAAATGTTGAGGATTTCAATTTGGTTTTCGATGTGAAATGGTTTAATTATACAATGTTTTAATTATTAATGATTTCCAAGTAATGTTTTACAAACAAAATTTTTGGACGTGAAAATTGGGTCGTTACATCTTGATAGTTACTTTATTTAGCTCACGGTAGTCAATACACATTCGCATCGAACCGTCCTTCTTCTTGACAAACAATACTGGAGCACCCCAAGGAGAGGTACTCGGTCGAATAAAGCCTTTGCCAAGTAATTTTTGTAGTTGTGTAACGCCTGTGTTTCCGGGCTAGCTATTTTTAGCAATGTAATAGTCTAGGTTAACCTTTGTAACCCGTTTTGAAATAATAGAAGTATATTATTTGAGTATTATGTGTTTTGTGCTTAATTTCTTAATTATGTGATTTGATTAATTAAGAATAAAATGAGTGTCAAAATTTACGTGTAAAATAAACTTGATATCTTTGGATAATGTTGTAGTAGTTGAAACAAGGTTTCTGAATATATAAAGAACGCTCAAATCTGACTTCGTATGAGGAAGTTATGATTTTTCTAACTTTCGACTTAGCGGTATGCAGCCCGAAATACTCGATTTGAGATCGAGCGGTTTTTAGCCGAAGCAATCTTAACGAGGATCGAAGGTCTCGTTGTTGGTATCGAAGCGTTGAAAAGTTAGGCGAGAACGGACGTCAAACGAAGAAGTTATGAATTTATAACAAAGTTTTTCTGTCCCGGCCTATTAAAAATAAATAATAAAAATAAAGTCAAAATTAGCCGACAGAGTCTAAACGAAAGTTGTAGAGCGTAGTCTCACCTACGCGTGGATATAAAGAACGTCGAAAACGGATTTCGTATGAAGAAGATATGAATTTCCGTAGTTTATTAATTAATTTGTATTTAAATTTAATTATAAAATCTGGTATTATCCGAAGGGGGAGTCACCGGGCATATCCAAAGTACGCCCAGCGTATTGCTGTACACCCCGCGTACATCGAAGCATGACGACCTTCGCACTCGAGTTCTTCGGATGAAGAACGCAATGACGATTTCGGACCAGTACGCCCCGCGTACTCCGAGGCTCCAGCCTCCTATAAATAGGATGCGAGGGCAGCCGACTCAATTGCTCTTTTTCTCTCTTCTCCCTCCCGTTTTGCATCGATTTGCGTGCCAGAAGTACCCTGAAGCCCCGGTAATATTCTCGAGCCCCGAAGCAAGTCCCGAGATCCCGAAGATCCCGAGAAGTAAGATTCCCGAGCCGAAGCTCTGCCCACGAGAAGTTCAATTTTTGTAGAGATCTTCCAGATCTGTTGAGGATTACTACTTCTGCAAGTTGTAGTGTTGTCCGATCATCTTCTGATCAAGTGAGTGTATACTGCCTTTCATAAACACGATAATAATACAAGTATGGTTTGAGTGTATTAAGTATATTGTGGTTTATACGTGTGAGTGTGTAGTTACTTTCTTCTAACGCATAATTATGAAGTATTTTATACGAAATACGTGTTATGTGTATAATTTTGTTGTTATATGTGTGAATGTATATTCATTCTCTTCTATCTCATAGATCTGATTTATTTTCTATGAAATACGTGTTATGTGGGTGTGCCTCATCTGTTATGTGGAATATGTATTAAATGAAAATGATATACATGTTTTAAACTATGTATGAGAATATATATTTTTATCTACTAATATGTTGGGTAGAACACGGGTAGATAGTTGGTGTGTAATAAACAGATGAGAGGCCTCGATGTTGTTGTTGTTGTTGATCTAGTTATTCAGCGGAGTATGGATAACGACCACAAACTCTTTCTAGACAGTCCTGTGGAACGCTAGCAGGTTCATAACCTGTAGGTGTTGTGAACGATGTGTTCACCGGTGTACTCTATCCCCCTCATGGTTGCCTTTAGGATATCTATTGTTGAGGAAACCCCTTAGTAGTAATGTTCGTCCCGATGAAAATCCTAGATTAGGTCCCTTGAGATAGATGTTGTTTTAGGGACGTAAAGTGAGGATAACAGGAATGGGTAATCGAGATAGTGATTGGTTGGTGAAATTAAATATAATTAATTTATTGTGGGTTGAAAATCCTATATGCTCATCAGGCTCCTAAGCATGACCCACTCAGTTTTATTTGTATTACAGGAAGTGGCGCAAGGGCGTAAGATGGATGAACCATCGAGTTGTTTTGTTTACAAGTCTGTATATGTATATATTTGTTGAATGACTTGTAATGTTATCGTTTATGCTTTATGGTCTGTATCGGAACATGACATCCCGAGTTTTGATTATATAATGAAAATGCATCTCTTGATGAAATGCTTTGATAAATATCATTTTATCATGTTTTGTTTTGGGAACAAATTCCGCAACACTTTTAAATCAAAAGGATTTACTCTGAAATTATTTTAAAAAACATAAATGAAATCGGTCTTTTCTGGCCGAGATTTTGGGGATGTCACAAGTTGGATCATCATTTCCTTCATCTCAGCTGGCGCAAGACGATAAGGAGTCTTTGCAATTGGAGCAGCACCAGGTACAAGATCAATTTGGAATTCTACTTGCCTATCCGGAGGAAGTCCAGACAATTCATCGGTGAAAACATTAGGATATTGATTAACAACGGGAACATCATTTACAGTTTTCTTCCCCTCTTTTGAGATATCAACTGTGTAGGCCAGATAAGTAGAAAACTCTTTTGATATAAATTTACACGCTTTGAGGAAAGAGATTATTTTTAAGATTCTTTGTTCACCGTAGACATAAATAGGATTCTCCCCTTCAATGGAAATACATACTATCTTTTCTGTCACACCCCCGAACCAGACGGCGGAAACGTCCGGGGGCTGTCGTGACTCAATTGAATACCATAACATTGAATATATATGAAACATAACAACATTCGTCACCATGCATTAATATAGTACAACCAGTAGAGTTTACATGAAGTACATTGTTTAAACATTACATTCCCAAAATAAATTGTTCGATTCGTACATAAATAAACTGCAAGCCATCACTGAATATGATTCCTTTGATTCACTGGTTCCCTGAGAATACAAGTATTTTGAAAAACGTCAACATTTGAAATGTTGGTGAGTTCATAAGCGGTATTTGAAAAACAATGTTTCGTGTCGTTTGAAAACCACCAGAAAATCCGATATTTTCTGAAAAGAAAAGCTTTTGAAAACGTTTGTGAAGATCCATAGGTATGCTTGTTTGTTTCTATACTTGTAAAAATTGTTCATTGAAGTTGTATGCATTTCGAATCTGTATGTATTGAAAAACCCTAGGAAAACCCGATGTTTTCCTAATTCTTTGAATTCCATTAATTTACATTGAAACCATTGCAACGCGTGAAGTTATCAATACCAGGCGACGTTGGATTATTTTTGAGCATGATTATTTGCTACAAACACGCGTTACACAAACGACTAGTCTATAGCTATACTAACGATCCCGTAGGCGTCGTCCGTACTAATCACGTTATCCAACCACCCTGACTACGTGTAGTCCCACATCCGAAGAGAAAGAGGACACGAAGACCTCGATGACTCCATTAACCGGTTGGGGATAAAAAGGTACGAGGGGTCCCAGACCCGCCTCGCATAAAAAGGTAGACTCTACTAGCAATACCAAAGGACCCTTGGGGCCCAGTAGTATACAAGCCATTGAAAGTCCATTTACGTTGTGTCAGATCGGTAAAACCCAACACTTCGTAAGATAGAGGTCTTCGGGCCTTAAGATCAAGTCATTGGGCTAGCTAGGCTCAACAAACAAGATTTTACACTTTTGGGGCCCAAAGATGGTGCGTAGACGTCTGTGCACACTCGCATGTATATTGAATTCCCAAACGTTATTTGTATGAATCGTAGTGTCGTAGTGTAATAGTGTCGTCGTGTTAGTAGTTTCGGATTTTTATTGGTTCGAGACCGAACCAATTCGTTTAACAACGACTTTTAGTATTGTAATGTATTGTATTTCGTCGATAGTCGCGGTGCCATCATTTGATCAAATTGCATGTATTGAATTAGCCTTGTAATTTTTCTGTTTTCAGCCCCTCATTGTTTGTAAAACTTACTTTTTCAACCCTTTATTTAAATACTTTCCGGTTTGGTCCTTAAGTCAATTTTCTTGACATTTTAACACAAAAAATTATTGAAATTAATATTTTTCAGCATATTTTTCATAGAAAACAGTTTAAGTCCTTGAAATTTCAGTTTTCTCGGTTATAACCCTTCTTTTTCGCAATTTTGACAATTTTGGCCCAAATTGTAAAATTTTTGCAACTTTGGTCCTTTTTAAATTTAAAAAGCATTTTAAACCTTTGAAAAGGACTTGGACCAATTATAGTCCACTGTTTTACAGAAAAACACAGTTTTGGCCCTCCAAAACAGAAAATTTCGCATAATGGGCCTCATTGGGCCGAAAATGTCATTTTTAGCCCATTAAGCTTGAAATTTATGTTTTTAATCCTCTAAAGGAGTATATTTCCAGAAATTGTTTTATTGAAACTGTTTTGACACACCTCATCCATCAGAATTCGTGATATGTCAATTTGGGCCCTTAATTTTGTATTTTTCACATTTTAGGTCCAAAAATTGTGTTTTTAGCCCAAAGAAATTGTTACTAAGCCATTTAGCTATTTTTCTAGAAACACTTTGTATGTAGAAATATATTTGATGCTAAAATCATTTAACATAAGGTATATCTCGGTTTTGAGGGGTTTTATGGCTAGATCCAACATTTTAACACACAAAAGCACACATATAAGCATGGAAATCATACAAAGCATACAATACACATATACATCTACACTTTCACTTGTATTCCCCCCCCCCCCCCCACAAAACTCATAAAAACAGAAAATAGGGGGTATGAAGCTCACCTTGGGTGTGGGGGTTCGGTTTTGCAAAGAAAATGGAAGGAAAATGAAGTGATTTTTGGCCTTAGCACCCTTCCTTGGTAGATCTCGAGTTTGGTGACTTCTAAGGTGTATGATCACAAGTTGGAATAGATTTAGAAAAAGTTTTTGATGGAATGAAATAGCTAGATCATATATATAAGTAAATACTTACCTAAGATAGTGATTAGCTTGAAAGATCATCTTGAAAGCTTCTAAAAATCTCGAAATTATGAGGAGGAAAGGAGAGAGTTTTCTTGAATGTTCTTTGAGAGAATTTGTGAAATGTGTGTGTGTTTGAGATGTGGCCGAGAGTGAAAGAGATAGGAAGAAGAGATGACCCTTGAAGTGATATGCATGGAGATATGGACTAAGGTGCATGGATATCCAAGGGACAATAATGAGGTGGCAAACCAAAGTCAACTCTCTTCCTTATCTTCTTGGATTTGGGCCTTGGGCCGAGATTTTTGGGAGGGAAAGAAAAAAAATTGGGCCTTTGCCCCTAAGCCCACTATTAGAGTTAGTTTGGGTGTTTATTGTCCTTATAAAATAAAATTGTGATTTTTATGCTTTAATAAGCTAGATTAGGTTAATCATGGATCAAAGCTTTTAATTTATTTCATTCTAGGCCCAATATGGCCCATAATATTGAAATAAATGAATATGGGTCCAATTAGAGCCCAATTAGGGTTCTAAGCCCATGATAGTCTAATTGGAAGCTTATTGGTCCATGTGGATCCAATATGGGAGTCCTAGTCCAAAATGGACTTAAACAAGGACTTCTAGGGTTTCCAATTGTTTGATGACTATTTGTAGTATTTATATGATGTATTTGGTTGAGGTTTTTGATGTCATAATCATAGGTGTTACACATGTTCTTAAGTTTTTGATTCACATTAGCTTGAATGTATAGATTACATGACACAAAATTTCCAGTTGTGACATCATCCCCCCGTTAGAGGGAATTTCGTCCCGAAATTCTGTTTGAAAGCTAGAATTGAGAATGCTAGAATAGGTGAGGGTACTTCTGCTTCATTTGATCTTCGCGTTCCCACGTGAATTCTGGCCCACGCTTTGCGTTCCACCGTACCTTCACGATCGGGATGCGACTCTGCTTAGTACGCTTCACCTCCCTGTCCATGATTTCGATTGGTTCTTCGACGAACAGGAGATTCTCATTGATTTCGATTTCATCAAGAGGAATGACAAGGGTTTCATCTGATAGGCACTTCTTCAGATTAGAGACATGAAACACGGGGTGTACACCGTTTAGCTCCGCGGGTAGTTGTAGTCTGTATGCTACTGGGCCTATTCGGGCGACGATTTCGAAAGGTCCAATGTATTGTGGGTTCAGCTTTCCCCATCTTCTGAAACGTATAACCCCTTTCCAGGGTGAGACTTTCAACAGTACTCGGTCACCGACCTGGAATTCTAAGGGCTTTCGCCGTTTATCGGCGTAGCTCTTTTGTCGGTCACGCGATGCTTGTAATCGAGCTCTGATCTGAACGATCTTTTTTGTGGTTTCGCGAATGATCTCCGGTCCTGTTAGTGCCCTGTCCGACGTATGCGTTCTTGCTAGCTGGGTGTCACCTACTTCAGCCCAACATAAGGGTGATCTACATTTACGCCCGTACAATGCTTCGAAAGGAGCCACCTTGATGCTCGAATGGTAACTATTGTTATATGAGAACTCGATCAACGGTAGGTGGGTATCCCAAGACTTTCCAAAGTCTATCACACATGCACGAAGCATGTCTTCAAGCGTTTGAATGGTTCGTTCACTTTGACCGTCCGTTTTTGGGTGATATGCGGTGCTCATATCGAGATGAGTTCCCATTGCCTTGTGGAGTGATTGCCAAAAGCGCGAGGTGAACCTACTGTCCCTATCCGAGATGATAGATTTTGGCACTCCATGGAGTCTTACGATTTCTCGTAGGTACAAACGTGTCAGTCTCTCCATCTTGTAGGATTCTTTGATTGGCAGGAAATGGGCAGATTTCGTCAGTCGGTCGATTATTACCCATATGGTGTCCAGTCCGTCCGACGTCTTGGGCAGCTTGGTCACGAAATCCATAGAAATCCCCTCCCATTTCCACTCAGGGATTGCCGGTTGCTGTAACAATCCGGAAGGTTTCTGGTACTCCACCTTTACTTTGGCGCACGTAAGGCACTTACCAACATAGGTCGCGATTTCCGCCTTCATGTTAGGCCACCAATAGTGTTGTTTAATGTCCAAATACATCTTGTCCGAACCGGGATGAATGGAGTATCGTGTTTTGTGGGCTTCCTTCATAACGGTCTCCCTAAATCCTCCGATTTTTGGGACCCAAATACGGTTCATGAAGTAGTATACCCCATTCTCTCTTGTTTCTAGGTTCTTTTCCATCCCGCGCAATGCCTCGCTAGTTCTATTTTTCGCTTTCATAGCCTCTGACTGGACTGATGCAATTTGAGTGGCCAGATGAGATTGAATGGTTATCGAGTGTGTTTTCGTACGGCGATTTGAGTACTCCTTCCGACTTAATGCATCAGCTACCATGTTGGCCTTGCCTGGGTGGTACTTGATCTCGCATTCGTAGTCGTTTAGAAATTCCACTCATCTCCGTTGTCTCATGTTCAGCTCCTTCTGATTCAAGATGTGCTGGAGGCTCTTGTGGTCCGTGAAGATGGTGCACTTTGTACCGTACAGGTAGTGCCTCCAAATTTTTAGAGCGAAGACCACGGCTCCCAGTTCTAGGTCATGGGTCGTGTAATTTACTTCGTGCGTCTTTAGTTGGCGGGACGCATATGCTATCACTCTTCCACGTTGCATGAGGACGCAACCTAAGCCCTGATTCGACGTGTCACAGTAGACTACAAAATCTTCCGTTCCTTCAGGTAGAGATAGTACAGGAGCGCTACAGAGAGCCTGCTTCAAGGTTCGAAACGCAATCTCTTGTCGGTCTGTCCACTTGAATGGCACGCCCTTTTGCGTAAGCAAGGTAAGCGGCTTGGCGATCTTAGAGAAGTTTTGGATGAATCTCCTATAATAGCCTGCTAGGCCTAAGAACTGACGAATCTCTGTGGGCGTAGTCGGAGTTGCCCATCCTTCCACAGCTTTGACCTTAGAGGGATCCACATGAATTCCGTCTTAGCTAACTACGTGGCCTAGGAAATTCACACTCTGGAGCCAGAACTCGCACTTGGAGAGTTTGGCATAAAGCTTTTCCGTTCGCAGAGTTTCTAGGACTTGTCGGAGATGTTGGCCATGCTCCTCTTTGCTTCGAGAATAGACGAGGATGTCATCGATAAACACAATGACGAAGTTGTCAAGGAACGGTCGACAGATTCGATTCATTAGGTCCATGAATGCGGCAGGTGCATTTGTTAGACCGAAGGGCATTACGACGAATTCATAATGTCCGTAGCGGGTTCGGAAAGCGGTTTTAGGAATATCCTCTTCTCGGACTTTGAGTTGGTGGTATCCGGACCGTAGATCTATTTTAGAAAAATAACTAGCTCCTTGGAGCTGGTCGAATAGATCATCGATTCGTGGGAGTGGGTAGCGGTTTTTAACAGTGAGTTTATTTAACTCTCTGTAATCGATACACATTCTGAAAGATCCGTCCTTCTTTTTGACAAAGAGCACCGGAGCTCCCCAGGGCGAGTAGCTAGGTCGGATAAATCCCTTGTCCAGAAGCTCACTGAGTCGGCTGGACAGTTCCTGCATTTTAGCAGGAGCCAACCGATATGGTGATATAGCGAGAGGAGTTGCTCCTGGAACGAGGTCGATTCGGAACTCAACCTGTCTCTCTGGGGGTACTCCTGGAAGATCTTCAGGAAACACGTCCGGAAATTCACACGCTACCGGAATATCTTGGATGTTAGTTTCTTCTTTGGTCTTGTCCACTATGTGAGCCAAGAACGCCAAATTGTTCTTTCGCAAGTGTTTTTGTGCTTTGATGCACGAGATGAGACGAAGATTCGTACTGGGTTTGTCTCCGTAAATTACTAGGGTTTCGTGATTCGGGAGACGAAGGCGAACGGCCTTCTCGTGGCACATAATCTCAGCATGGTGGGGGCTTAACCAATCCATGCCGATAATCACATCGAAACTCCTAATTGATACGGGCATTAGGTCTATTCGAAAAACGTGTTGGTTGAGGGTTAGGGTACATCCGATGTAGATCTCCCCAGTGGATTCGGTTTTCCCATTGGCCATTTCCACCGTATAGGTTTCATTTAGCTTCTGGGGTTGTTGTTTTAATAAATGTTTAAACTTCTCGCTTACGAAACTTCTCTCCGCTCCGGTATCAAATAAGATGCATGCATAAGTGTGGTTTAGGAGGAACGTACCGGTCACAACTGCGGGGTCCTGAACTGCATCACTCTGACCCATAGTCAGTATTCTTCCTGCTCCTCTGTTTCCTGAGTTGTTGTTAGGGAAATCTCGACGGAAATGCCCCGTCCTTCCACACCCGAAGCAGGTGTGGCTAGGCCCTGCATTGTTGCCGCTGGCATTGGTGTTGTTTCTGATTGTTTCCCTGACCCTGATTCTGGGGAGGATAAGTCCTGCAGAACCTTGCAGTGTGTCCACTTCGGTTGCAACTGGTGCAATGGAATTCCCTGCATTCGCCAAGATGGTGGAGGCCGCATTAATTGCATTTGGGAAGATTACCGGAGTAGGGTCTTGAAGCATTTGAAGCAGCTGAGGCTGGAGCATGTGGTGTGGCTGGAACCGGTGCGGTGACAGCGTTAACTGCCACCGTTTGCTGCTTTTTAGAGGTCTCGGGGCCCTGACGCCCCTTTCTCTTGTTGTTCCACCCTTTCTTGCCATCACCCTCCTTTTTCTTCTCAGTCTCCACTGGCTTCTCGCCCTTCTTGTTGTTATGATCATATAGCCTCTTTGCCAATTTCTTCGCACTGTCAAACGTTTCAGGGTTCGCAGCTATCACATTCCCCTAAATGGGGGATGTCAGTCCCCAGATGAATCGTTCGATCTTCTTTCCTTCTGATGTGATCATACCCGGGCACAACAGAGATAGTTCGCTAAATCTCGATATGTAGGCATCGATGTTCGCATTCTGCACAGTGAGGTTCCATAGTTCCTGCTCCATCTTTTGTATTTCGCCTCGGGGGCAGTACTCAGCCATTAACATTTCTTTCATTTCTGCCCAGGGAATAGAGTTGGCGACAGGGAGCGTCATCGCTTCCACGTGTCCGTTCCACCAAGTGAGTGCTTGGTCCACAAAAGTGCAGGCCGCGAACTTCACCTTCATCTGCTCGGGGCAATCGCATATCTCGAACACCGATTCTACCTTCTCGATCCATCGCTTCAGAGTGATCATTCCTCCAGTGTCGTTGAAAGTCTGTGGTTTAGCGTTTGTGAAGTCCTTGTAGGTGCACGTTTTAGTGGGTCCTTGATTCGTCCCGTTGTTCGAACTTCCGGATCCTTGCCCGTTACCTCCTCCGTTGTTCCCTCGGTGAAGTTGTGCCATAGCTGCTGTGACCGCAGCAGACACGGCTACCTGGAAAGCAGTGGTGTCGACTTCGGGCGGGGTTGGTTCGGGATTTTTGCGAGTAGCTCGGCGAGGCATCTTTCTGTCATGAAACGGAAAGATGTTGAGTGTACGTGGTTTCTGTGAGGTTGTGATCCTACTAACTAGGTGTATGGTACGAACCTAAACATTACTACCATCAGGCACACAATCATAACGTCTCAACACATAACAACTGGTAATATCATAGCAAAACACACAAAAGTTCATTAATTTTATCCGCATTTAATACAGGAAAATTTGCTCGTAAGAGCATACATAAGTGATACTAATCCGACATCATAACGGCTCCATGAGTAGTGTAGTCACTTAAACATAGAGTCGGAGTACATAGCATACTTCCTAATGACCTACTATGATAAGTCTATCCCTAACCGCGATGAGCTGTGTCTGGAGGTGGTGCCGAGGTCATATGCCAAAATGTTGCGCCAGTAGCTGCGCCATCTCTGCCATGTCTCCAATAACCTCATCCCTCTCATGCTCTGCTTGCACTGCCCGAGCTTCCATAGCATACAGCTGTTGTCGCAGTGCGGCGATCTCAGCTTCGAGGGAACGGTTCTCTCTTGGGGGGTTCACTGGTGGAGCGGGGTGATCTGGTTGTGTCTCGTTCTCGCATGGCGGGACGGGGTCCTGATCCCCGACCTGACCTTCCTCGTCTTCGTCGTCGATTTCTCCAAATTCGTAGTCAGTGTCTACATATTCGCCGGGTCCGACGTCGTGTGCTTCCCCTGGATGCTCCCCCGGTTCATCCCCAAGCATCCCGTGTGCTACTAGGACTTGATGAAACTGAATACCCTGTTGCTCTTCCTCAGGCTCCTCCTCTTCTAGCCACCCGTTGTTTCCCTGATTAGGGAAGTAGGGATCTCCAGGGTGATGAAAACCAGCCATGATGTCTGCGCGAGTATGTAAATATGCTAACATTATTCCTAGGTGCTATGACGATTGTACAGACTAAGCGAATGTTCTCTTTTTGGTGATAAGGGTACAGTTTTAGGTTCCCTAGCCATCCTGATCTCATCAAGACGTGTGTTAGTTTTACTTTGGAGAGAATGTAGTTGATCAGGCTACATTCACTCCTTGGTATCACTAACAACAGTCCTGAATTAACCGAGATACCAGCATTATTGTGTTTGATTCAGCGTTAGGTCCTTATTCCTAATGCAAGCAAGTGTGTTTTATTTACTTGTTTTGTTCAGAGTTATGTTAGTCCCTCTTTTGGTTTATAGTTGCATATCAATGTGTGGCTCGACATGCTAGTTCACTATAAACAAAGCTCTGATACCAACCTGTCACACCCCCGAACCAGACGGCGGAAACGTCTGGGGGCTGTCGTGACTCAATTGAATACCATAACATTGAATATATATGAAACATAACAACATTCGTCACCATGCATTAATATAGTACAACCAGTAGAGTTTACATGAAGTACATTGTTTAAACATTACATTCCCAAAATAAATTGTTCGATTCGTACATAAATAAACTGCAAGCCATCACTGAATATGATTCCTTTGATTCACTGGTTCCCTGAGAATACAAGTATTTTGAAAAACGTCAACATTTGAAATGTTGGTGAGTTCATAAGCGGTATTTGAAAAACAATGTTTCGTGTCATTTGAAAACCACTAGAAAATCCGATATTTTCTGAAAAGAAAAGCTTTTGAAAACGTTTGTGAAGATCCATAGGTATGCTTGTTTGTTTCTATACTTGTAAAAATTGTTCATTGAAGTTGTATGCATTTCGAATCTGTATGTATTGAAAAACCCTAGGAAAACCCGATGTTTTCCTAATTCTTTGAATTCCATTAATTTACATTGAAACCATTGCAACGCGTGAAGTTATCAATACCAGGCGACGTTGGATTATTTTTGAGCATTATTATTTTCTACAAACACGCGTTACACAAACGACTAGTCTATAGCTATACTAACGATCCCGTAGGTGTCGTCCGTACTAATCACGTTATCCAACCGCCCTGACTACGTGTAGTCCCACATCCGAAGAGAAAGAGGACACGAAGACCTCGATGACTCCATTAACCGGTTGGGGATAAAAAGGTACGAGGGGTCCCAGACCTGCCTCGCATAAAAAGGTAGACTCTACTAGCAATACCAAAGGACCCTTGGGGCCCAGTAGTATACAAGCCATTGAAAGTCCATTTACGTTGTGTCAGATCGGTAAAACCCAACACTTCGTAAGATAGAGGTCTTCGGGCCTTAAGATCAAGTCATTGGGCTAGCTAGGCTCAACAAACAAGATTTTACACTTTTGGGGCCCAAAGATGGTGCGTAGACGTCTTTGCACATTCGCATGTATATTGAATTCCCAAACGTTATTTGTATGAATCGTAGTGTCGTAGTGTAATAGTGTCGTCGTGTTAGTAGTTTCGGATTTTTATTGGTTCGAGACCGAACCAATTCGTTTAACAACGACTTTTAGTATTGTAATGTATTGTATTTCGTCGATAGTCGCGATGCCATCATTTGATCAAATTGCATGTATTGAATTAGCCTTGTAATTTTTCTGTTTTCAGCCCCTCATTGTTTGTAAAACTTACTTTTTCAACCCTTTATTTAAATACTTTCCGGTTTGGTCCTTAAGTCAATTTTCTTGACATTTTAACACCAAAAATGATTGAAATTAATATTTTTCAGCATATTTTTCATAGAAAACAGTGTAAGTCCCTGAAATTTCAGTTTTCTCGGTTATAACCCTTCTTTTTCGCAATTTTGACAATTTTGGCCCAAATTGTAAAAATTTTGCAACTTTGGTCCTTTTTAAATTTAAAAAGCATTTTAAACCTTTGAAAAGGACTTGGACCAATTATAGTCCACTGTTTTACAGAAAAACACAGTTTTGGCCCTCCAAAACAGAAAATTTCGCATAATGGGCCTCATTGGGCCGAAAATGTCATTTTTAGCCCATTAAGCTTGAAATTTATGTTTTTAATCCTCTAAAGGAGTATATTTCCAGAAATTGTTTTATTGAAACTGTTTTGACACACCTCATCCATCAGAATTCGTGATATGTCAATTTGGGCCCTTAATTTTGTATTTTTCACATTTTAGGTCCAAAAACTGTGTTTTTAGCCCAAAGAAATTGTTACTAAACCATTTAGCTATTTTTCTAGAAACACTTTGTATGTAGAAATATATTTGATGCTAAAATCATTTAACATAAGGTATATCTCGGTTTTGAGGGGTTTTATGGCTAGTTCCAACATTTTAACACACAAAAGCACACATATAAGCATGGAAATCATACAAAGCATACAATACACATATACATCTACACTTTCACTTGTATTCCCCCCCCCCCCACACAAAACTCATAAAAACAGAAAATAGGGGGTATGAAGCTCACCTTGGGTGTGGGGGTTCGGTTTTGCAAAGAAAATGGAAGGAAAATGAAGTGATTTTCGGCCTTAGCACCCTTCCTTGGTAGATCTCGAGTTTGGTGACTTCTAACGTGTATGATCACAAGTTGGAATAGATTTAGAAGAGGTTTTTGATGGAATGAAATAGCTAGATCATATATATAAGTAAATACTTACCTAAGATGGTGATTAGCTTGAAAGATCCCCTTGAAAGCTTCTAAAAATCTCGAAATTATGAGGAGGAAAGGAGAGAGTTTTCTTGAATGTTCTTTGAGAGAATTTGTGAAATGTGTGTGTGTTTGAGATGTGGCCGAGAGTGAGAGAGATAGGAAGAAGAGATGACCCTTGAAGTGATATGCATGGAGATATGGACTAAGGTGCATGGATATCCAAGGGACAACAATGAGGTGGCAAACCAAAGTCAACTCTCTTCCTTATCTTCTTGGATTTGGGCCTTGGGCCGAGATTTTTGGGAGGGAAAGAAAAAAAAATTGGGCCTTTGCCCCTAAGCCCACTATTAGAGTTAGTTTGGGTGTTTATTGGCCTTATAAAATAAAATTGTGATTTTTATGCTTTAATAAGCTAGATTAGGTTAATCATGGATCAAAGCTTTTAATTTATTTCATTCTAGGCCCAATATGGCCCATAATATTGAAATAAATGAATATGGGTCCAATTAGAGCCCAATTAGGGTTCTAAGCCCATGATAGTCTAATTGGAAGCTTATTGGTCCATGTGGATCCAATATGGGAGTCCTAGTCCAGAATGGACTTAAACAAGGACTTCTAGGGTTTCCAATTGTTTGATGACTATTTGTAGTATTTATATGATGTATTTGGTTGAGGTTTTTGATGTCATAATCATAGGTGTTACACATGTTCTTAAGTTTTTGATTCACATTAGCTTGAATGTATAGATTACATGACACAAAATTTCCAGTTGTGACATTTTCATAGCACAGGAGTTCTGCATGGTTCTTTGACAACAAATCCATGCCGAGAATAATATCAAAGTTGGGCAAGGAGATAGGAATCATGTTAGCAAGAAAGTTATAGCCTTCAATTTTTATCACACAATCCTTATAGACTTTATCGGCAAGTAATGATATACTTCCTGCAGTATCTACATGAAATGGTTGCGCGAGTGCATAGCATGAAATTTGAAAGGAATGTGCAAATTCATGAGACACAAAAGAATATGAGGCACCATAATCAAATAAGATATGAGCAGGTCTAGAGTTGACGAGAAATGTATCGGTCACAACATTCGGGTCTTCACGTGCTTCCTTCGTGGTAATCTGAAATGCATGGCCTTTAGCTTTCGGCACCTCCTCCTTTTTAGTCAGAGTATTCTTTGGTTGTTGAACAGGAGCTTGACTTTTTGCCGGTTGTTGAACAGAATCTTGACTTCCTGCCATTTAGCTAGTAAGAGTAGGGCAGAAACGCTTCCTGTGGCCAGCAAAACCACAGGCAAAGCAAGTAACATTCTTCATCGGGCAAACCGGCTTTATGTGGCCTATTTCTTCACGTCCATGATAGATCATTGATCCTTTTTCTAATCTGCATTCGCCTGGATGATTCTTTCCACAAATTCGACACGAGGGGGACTGAAGAGAAAAAGATTGTGACCTACCGCAACCACGAGGGGTATTATGAGGTTGCACTTGTTTACC
This sequence comes from Lactuca sativa, assembly GCF_002870075.4. Lineage (NCBI taxonomy): Eukaryota > Viridiplantae > Streptophyta > Magnoliopsida > Asterales > Asteraceae > Lactuca > Lactuca sativa. The sequence continues at coordinate 228,869,233 of NC_056631.2, read as the reverse complement.
AGGATCAGTTTGAATAGATTGAGCTAGTGGAATAGAGGAAACAGTAGCAGTTCAATCAATACGTGGATGCTTCGGAATAGAAGAGTGGCACCACGTATTTCTAAGTCATGATTGCACTATCGAGCATACTTAACAGTCTTTTCAAATGACAGAACATCCCGATTAGCCACGAACACTACAAGAAAAAAGGCCTTTTACGACGCTCAAAATACGACACTCATTGATCTATGTTAGGCAAAGGAGAGTGACATTAGAAAAATGTCATCTCTTCAAAAAATTTAAGGATAGAAGACACGCATTATTGCGCGCCCTTAAATTAGTGTCTAAAAAAAACACGGAGGGCACCTATAATAAAATGCGCGTCGTCTAAGGATGTTGCTTTATAATTTTTAATGGAACGCGCGTTCCATCCTTTAACAGTAAGGGGAAATGAAATTCTGAAAAAATTAAAAATCCCGCCTTCCTTTTTTTTCTCCTTTCCCTCTTGCCCTGGACGCTCCTTCCTTCCCCCTCCCGACATTGACTGCTGCTTACTTCTTCCCTCACTTCTACCTACTGGAACCACCATATCTCCCACTCGATGTTGAAATTGTTAGAAAAAGCCCTAATTATACTCTCAAGTCTAAATACATAAAAAATAGAAGATGGTGAAGAAGTAGCAGTAGAAAAAGCCCTAATCGGAGGTGGTCCTATTCTTCATTGTTTCTTCGATGTTGAAATTGTTAGAAAAAGCCCTAATCGGAGGTGGTCCTGTTCTTCCTCCCACCACGATTCCCAGCTTTTGTTCGCCGGAACACCGATTCCACCGTGGTTTCTGATCCATGCTGACCAGTCATCCCAGTCTTCAACGTTTTTCTGCCATTCAAATCCAGATGGGTTGAAAAGAAAAGGGGCGAACAGCCACGACACGACTAGGAACCACATTGAGATGGTTAGGTGGCTCTGTATTTGGCGCCGCCGTGGAGAATTGTGCGACCGAAATAGTGAAGTTTGGTGCCAAGAGAGAAGGTGAAGAAGACAGCGGAGAGCTGGAGGTTCATGATTATTAGGTCACCGAGTGCAGTTCTAAAGCCTCTTTCGAGTCCGATCTCCATAATCATCGGTAACGCCATTAAAAGACCAAGTTGAACTACAGATTGAGAAGCCATGGCTGCTTTCAAAGCTTTATCTCCTTGCATCTTTTCTGATTTCATAATCGCTTTTTCTAATCCACTTAAACAGAGATATAATCTCCCGTATAAGAACGCATACATAGTAAGCATCACCATCTGAAACATAAGATAATTTGTCATTTTCTTTAGACTTTAAACTGTTAGACACACACACACACACACACACACACACACACACACATATATATATATATATATATATATATATATATATATATATATATATATATACAGATATTAATTAATTTACCATTGAGCTAACGTCGTCCTACTTCCTAGATGGTGTTTGTGTGTGCATAGACACACACGAATGTGGAGTCTCCAAAGTTGTTGATATCATAGACAGCATCATAAAGGATCCTTCAAGGGCACAATTGCTAAAGTTTTTCATGTCTGATGGAGATCTTTCAAAAGAACTTGATGACAGATTTGGCTCTTAGTGTGGGGATATTTTGGTCTTGATTGTTATTAGAACTTTTTAACTTTTAACTTTTATGATTTAATAATGATTTATTCCTATTTTTATTTTGTAACAGGCTTCGGTTCCCACGAACGAATCTGATAATGATTGACCAGGTTCAACAAATTCAAACGTTCATATTTTGATGGAGGTAAATACCAGAATACAAAATGAAACTAAAAACAATAGTTTATAAAATGAAAATGATCCTGTATTTACAAAACCAATAACAATCGATACATCAATATGTACAACAACTTACATTACAATGAACCCGTATCGTTAACCATTCAAAATTGACATTGAAGAAACAATGAAAAGTTTTTACCTTTTGTTACTTTTCTAACTCGGTTTAAGCAAAAATTCACCTTTTTTTTTACTGGGATTGCAGTTGTGTACTTACAGTGGGCAGGAACATTTTACCAAAGAAAAGAAGGAAGAATGATTTCAAGAGGAATTGGAATTGTGATCATCTGCGACTAATGTGGGTATTTGACCTTGATTGACAAAGTCAATCTTGTTTAATCTCAAACAGCAAAGAATTTTATCGGGTAATTATTCTGGTTTTTGAGCCTGTATGTTTTTTTTAACAAGAAAAAATATTAGGGAGGGAAAAAGTTGTAATAGTTTGAAAGTACATCAACAATTCATAATTAGATTTAGATTACCTGAATTGTTAAGCCGAGATTCATAATCCCGTGTTTTAGACGTTCACGAAATGCATCCAATCCTTTTCTTGCTAACCATTCAGCCACTTTACCATACAAGACTTGATGGGAAAATAAAAGAAAAAAGAAACAGTCCCTGAATTATTTGTATTGATTCATGATTGATACCTTGTGTTTTCCCATTCCAGGTAACAGTTTCCAATTCGAATCCAAACATAGTAATGGTTGGATTTCGTGTCCCTGTGGGGAACACATTAGCAAACCATATACCCTCTGAGATAACAATTTTCCAAAGAGTTATAAAACTAGACGAAGGCATGAGGTCATGGTATGACATCCCATTTACAGTTGCAGAATCCCTTCTAGCTGATGAAGAAATTACAATCTCCATAGGAACAACTTTCAACAGATCAACTTTACCAAGAATAGACACTTTAGAAATTTATGGTAGAGTAAAGGATGAATTTGGTTGGAAGGAGAAAATGGATGCAGTACTGGACATGGAGGCACGTGTGCTTGGTAGCAGTTCTTGGGTTTCAGGATCTGGGAAAAAAAGTTGCATTGGTCAAGTTACTCCTATTGAAGAACGGGTTGTTTCAAGCCGTTTTGCCTAAATGAGAAATATATTATCAAGTACACAAGTCACTTCTCTACTTCAGTTTTTTATATTATGCTTTTACTAATTTACAATCACAGGGACAACAGATGCAAATGAGGAATCTTCACGATCACATGCCATTCTTCGTTTATAAATCTTGCAGGAAATGAAAGAGGTGCAGATACAACTGATAATGATAAGAAAACAAGGTAAAGGTTGGAATATAGAATGGAATGGAATTGAATGAGTCATTCCTTCCATTTCTTCCCTCTCTATTTTTCTCTCTCTCTTTTATTCTAATGATCAAAGTTCTTGTTTTTAATATCAGTTTCCCTGTTCTCTTTTATACTTGATGCACCTTTTATTTGCAGGCTTGGCCTGTGCGTACTCCAAGGCCTGTTGCTTTCAAGCTTGTTGCTGATACCCCTCTTCTTACTGGACAGGTAAGTTTCAAATCTTTTTGTTGTGGATTTCTTATAGTTTCTTTTTGTTGTGGATTTCTTATAGTTTACTTAGCTTCTTAAATCAAAGAGTATAAAGCTTTCCTAATGTGTTCTAATAATTAAGAAAATGGTGTTTTTTTGAAAAATGCTTCTCAATTTATCTTATTAGGAAGAATGGAGAATTGGCCTCAAATCATATGTTTTTTTTTCCAGTAACTTCCACTTCCTTCATGGGTTTGTAACAATACTGATCGACTTTGCTATTTTGTTGTATGGTGTATTACCTTGGATATAATTTGTTTTTACAGTTTTCTCTTTTTATTTAATTTAAATTTGGATATAAGTTTGTAACACATGGGATTTATGATTGCAGCAAACAATCTTTCTTTTCTTTCCAGACATGATTAAAGGCATGTTTTTGGCTATAGTTATTGGACCACCTGTTGTGGTTGCCATCATTTTAATAGTACAAGTATTATTCTATCTCTGAGAAATTTCATTTGCCATGTCATCAAAAGTTGCCAGATGGACTATTATCTTTCATGTTTGAGTTGGTTCTCAACTTGTAGAAGAATAACATAAAATATTTTGGCATCTGAGTGTAAAAAATAATATTTGAACTCATAAGTTCCTTAATAATACTTTATTGTGTTACATGTACTTTATTACTTACTCATAATATATAATTCAATATGATTATTGATTATGTTTGGTGAGATCATGTTCTCTATTCTTGATGCTGCATCTGATAGGGAACCAAAAGTGAGGACTTTTTTTCCCCCTGACACTTGAAATAACAAGGTAAGGAGAGCATTCTAAACATTCTGGAAACTTTAAAAGAAGAGGGAAATAGGGTCTTGTTCAATGCTTTAGCTGTGTTTGCTCTAAGGGAGATCAACTTATCAAAAGTAAGTTACTGTTTCACCCTTTTATTTAATATTTTTGTGATTGAATGAAAGTCTTAATGAAAGTAATTGACAACCCTTTCTCTGTAAATGATGTTGTGATTGTGGGAGAGGTGTTGTGTTTTTCTCTGTTGCTAGGTAACCTTCTCAACAACAACATTCTACTTAAGCAGGTGAGTAATCAAGATTAAGGGAGACTTGTAATCATGTTTGACATTCCTTTCCAGTAAGAAATAGAGTTGTATGATTATTTGTTAGTTTTATAGGAATGTATAACCCATGTTAGCAATGTATTATTTTTGTTTAACATTTGAATGATTCTTTGTATGACATTAGAATTTGTGTAATTTATTTTATTTTTTTAGTATGAAATTTTATTTTATATTATGCAATGGATTGTATTTTTTGTATATGGTATTTTATTTCTATTATGAGAAATTAAATGCAAATTTAATTTAAAAATTAATAAATATATAAATTTATTTTTTTTAAACATTTAAATTTACGATACGCAAAAATGTGTGTCATCTTCATTTATGACATGGCCTTTCTTGACAGGGGCTTTCTTGATACGCATTGCGTGTCATTAACACGCGCGTCGTAAGGTTTACGACACGCGAATGCGTGTCATCTTCCTTTATGACAGGGCCTTCCTTGATACGCATTGCGTGTCGTAAACATGCGTCGTAATTGCGCGTCGTAAATGAGCGTCGTAAATGCGCGTCGTCTCTCTTTATGACAGGGCCTTCCTTGACACGCATTTGCGCGTCGTCTGAGCCTTTTACGACGCGCAATGAGCGTCGTAAAAGGCCTTTTTTCTTGTAGTGGAAATCGCGAATTTCATACGGTAGTCCATCCAGGAATAATTGAATTTTATCGTCTTCAGTTGGAATATACTTTGCAGCAAACCGTGCTTTTTGATTGAATTGAGTTTCATAATCAATCACAGTCATTGCTTCCTATTTAAGTTCGAGGAATTCTCCAATCTTCTCCTCATGTCTCGAGGATAATACTTTCCTAGCAAATGAGTTTTGAACATTTCCCAAGATAAATTCTCTTGGTTATATTCATTGAGAACTTCGAATGTTGCTTCCCACCATACTAAGGCTTCTCCGATGAGCATTGTAGAAGTGTAATTAGCCTTGTCTTCATTAACCACATGAGAGATACGCAATACTTTTTTTGTGTTCTGGATCCATGTAAGAACAATAATGGGTTTAAGGACTCCTAAAAACTCTGTAGCACCACTACTCTTGAAAGTTTTGAATGAGGGACGTTTCGCCTCCCATGTTGAAGATTCTCCGATGGCTTTCTCTTTGCCTTTATCACCATTATTTTTGTGTTCTTCGAGAGTCTTCCGAATAATACCAATAATTTTACCTAAGATTCGCTCCTCACGAGAGGATACTGGAGTATTTACTTCATCAGGTTTAGGATCTCCACCTACTTCTGGTGTATGGCTACCCACCTCTTCATCCATTGTTCTGAAAACTTGGAGTAACATAGTATTTTAGAATATTATGATTTTTTATTACCTAATACTTTACTTAAGGGTCCTATGGTTTGTATCCATATACTCACAATGAATTTGTTCATATGTTGAACTTCCGACAGTTTAAGTCTAAATACCAATCTGTGGTATTTAGTTCACTTAAACTACTGCTCTGATACCATGATTGAAAGAACCCCTTTAGATAAAACTACATCATAATACTCAAAAACATGCTACATGCATATTCATAAAACAATATTTTACATTGATAGTTTAATTACAAAAGACTGGATACAAACCGACTATTAAGATTTTTACAGGATTATATATATATATATATATATATATATATATATATATATATATATATATATATATATATATATATATATATATTACATAACTTCCCAGGAAATTAAACACTAAATACAAAAGCTATACTATTATCTATTCTACATCTTCTACGAGTACATGACTATACTGGATGCTTATCACCTGCAATAGTTTAAACATTGAGAGGGATAAGCGGGTGACGCTTAGTGAGTTCAATAACAGTTACAATATAACGCTATTCCATATGAATTTCAATATGACAGAAGCAAAGAGGGACAAAGAACAACAAAGGCATATGTGTATCATACGACAAACTTTCCATATCAATCAACAATCTGATTCAATAATTTACAATCAGTGAGACATAATAATTTCAATACTTGATATACATCAATAAAGCTTCAGCCCAAATGGCACAAAATATACAATTTCGGACTATCATTTTTGCTAGAATATACAGGCTTTCAACCCTACATAGCCATATGCCATTACCAGAAGTTATACGAGTCATGCTCTACATATCCAAAGTCACAAAGCCAATACCAGAAGTTATATGAGTCATGCTCTACATAGCCAAAGGCATAAACCCGATATAACACAGGAAAGTACATTGAATATATAACACATAGCATACAATTGTCCCTATATTGAACTCACCGTGAAATAATCGGAGGTTAAAATGCTGATTAGGGCAGCACTTCGTTTCTATATATGACTTTCTTTGACGAAGCCGAGAATTTTAGTTGAAAACCGGACCTTGCGTGGGCAAAGTTTCAACTTGAAAATATTATTTTCTCGGGTCTTCGGGGCGTCGGGACTTGCTTCGGGTATCGGGGATGTTTCCTAGGCTTAGGGGGGGGGGGGGGGGGGAACTAGGGTAAATTGAGAGAGTGTAAAAGGTGTGAAAGAGTGAAATTTGTAACCTAAACCCGGAGACCTTCGCATCTTATTTATAGGCTGAATTTTGAGGTTCACGTCGTGAACCATGTATGTTCACGTCGTGACTTTGATCCTGGTCATATCCTAGGCTTGTCGTGCGTCTTCTAGGCTCGAAAGGTGTCGTTCAACTAGTGCACGTCGTGAATTCTATGTTCATGTCGTGAACGCAGTCAGGTCTCGAAGTTTGTGCTTTGAAATTCAAAAATCCATATCTTTCACATACGAGCTCTGTTTTTGATTTTCTTTATATCCACGCGTAAGTGAAATTATGCTCTACAACTATTGTTTAGACTCCGTCGGCTAATTTTTACTTTATTTTTAACGGGCCGAGACAGGGAAAGTCCGTTAAAAATTCATAACTTCTTCATCCGACGTCTGTTTTCGTCTTTCATTTTACCGTTGTACTACTATTGACGAGACCTTCGATTCTCGTTTAGGTTGTGTCGGCTAAAACTCACTCGGTATTTATTTTGAGTTTTTTGTTGTATACTACTATACCGAAACTTAGAAAAATAATAACTTCCTCACACGAAGTCAGATTTGGACGTTCTTTTTATGGAAATTCTCGGTTTAATGAATACTATGACTTTCATTTAGATCACTAAAGCTAAAATGTAGTTTATCAAAAACTCACTTTTTACATTAAATAGTGTTTTGCCGGTTTTGTGGCGGATCTTCGATTGGTCATAACTTCTTCGTTATAACTCGGATTTCAATGAGGTTTTGCCTAAATGTTTCTAACAGGATAATCTATAACTTTCAATAACATCATTTTTAATCATTTATAACTTTATATTTTCATTAATTTCAATAGTTGACTTTTGATTGGAATCTCATAAGACTTCCCGTCACTTTCCGAATGATTCTAAACATAGTTTTACTTCAATCTCATAAAACTATCAAGTTAGAACTCAATGCTCAAAACCATATAATATTTAATAATATTCATTTTTAAACTAACAAAACACGATAATTATACATGGTTATTAACGTGTATGTTACATTACAGTTTTGCCCTTGATATTTATTTTTTTCAGTTTTTTTATTACAAAAATTTTAAAAAGAAAAGAAAAAAATAAAATACTCTCTCTCTCTCTCTCTCCAAAAAAATCCATTCATATTCTGAAAAAGAAAATACAAATGGAGGCTTCCGGTGACTATATCTTCCGAAGATTGTATCTTTCGGAGGAGAGGGTTCTGACGGATCTAAAGGTGTGCGAAGACTGGAGGTGGCCACCACCAACAATGTGAACTCCAGCGAGTCTTTCTAAATCCAAACCACTAACGACGACAAAGATCTGAACATCCAACGCCGGATCTGCACCGTCGTAGGTGTCCAACTCCGCTATCTAATCAGTCTCTGTTAGTGCCACCATCGACTTTCCTCTATGTCGTCGCCACCTCTGTGTTCTCAGAGAAGTAGAGAGACGAAGTCGACGTCTAGATTTGTACGTCATCGCCTCTCATTCCCCGACGATCCTACCGTCACCGATCTAGTACCCGAAACTAGCGTCAATGATCTTGTATCTCAGTGTTTTTCTGGCAAACACCACAGATATGAAAACATATCTTGGAAATATCGAACCTGAATTTTTTTGCAATGAAAACAAAAAAATCCCTTACGCTGTAGAAGGAGACAGATGGTGGACAGAAAGAGAAACAAATTAAAGGAAAAATGGTGGTTGTAGCGATGCTTTCGAGATGGTGGCGGTGGTTTCATGTTGTTGGTGGTGGTTTCTGGTAGCCGACAGAGGTTTATGGCGGGTGGCGGTTGTTTCCGGTGACACATGGAGAGAGAGAGAGAGAGAAAGAGAGAGAAAGAGAAAGAGACAGAGATGTACTATGTATGTTAAAGATATAGTGGGTGGGTGTGATAATAAGGGTGAGTTTTATTTTTATTTTTATTTTCTTGTTTTTTTAATCAGAAAATGAATAAGAAAAAAGAGAAAATGAGGGGCAAATTCGTCATTATAAAAAGTTTCCAAAATTTTGGACCAAACTCGCAAAAAAAATGAAACTTTTGGACCACCCTTGCGAGTCTAAACTTGTTTGGACCAAACTTGCTAGTTTTGACATACAACAGGGACCATTCTTGCAATTTTGTCAACCCAATATATGGATAAAGTATGATATAATTATATTAGGATGTATTCATGTTGTAACACCCATAAAAAATCATGCCAAATTTGAACTTTTAAAAACATTTCAAAATCATTAAATCATTACAAACTTGTTTTCAAAATGTATAATATCAGAGTTTTCCCAGAAACACAAACAAAACATGAGGAGCTGTACGATCACGCTTTTGTCTTGTCGCGATTCCCTGATGTACCTGGAACAATACACTGAAACTGTAAGCCCGAAAGCTTAGTGAGTTCCCCCAAAATACCGATACACCGCACATAACACAGATACAAATAACAACATGTACTGGGTCCACAACTTTACAGACTGGATTACCCCTGGGCCCACAGTGTGAGTCTGGATTGCGTTTCGGGCCCACAACTCACATCTGGATTGCCATCGAGCCCACAGTACGAGTCCCCCTCAGCTCGTATCTGGAATGCTCCCGAGCCCACAGTACGAGTCTCCCTTAGCTCGTATCTGGAATTCTCTTGGGTTTGTTGGTTACCGCACGGAGGAGTTTCACCTCAAACCATCCCACATAATATGTCTACATATAGCACAACTAATACACATACAGATAATCACATAATACTACAGGTAGTCCTACAATTCTACCTAACTGTCATAGCAACTAACATACAATACTAGCTCATACTCAACATACTACCAACTGCTAAGATATCATATCCAATGGGCCGGCCTTGGTGCCTTAGACCCCTTAGTATAGTGAGGATAACTCACCTCGCAAGTAGTGTCGAAATACTGCAAATCTCTGACTGCTGTCTCACCGGGAATCCCGAACTATCACATAAAAATTACTAAGTTAATACCCAAAATAACCTTCTTGACTAAGTGTCCACATCACTTATTAAGTCCATCCTCTTTATTGGGCCAAAACCCAATACCAAGTCCGTAACTTGAAAGTCCATTTATAAAGCCCATTATTGGCCCAATTTACCAAATTGGGCCCAACTCCCTAATTGGGCCTAATACCAAGATCCATTAATAAAACTTGGCCCAAACACTATATTCATGAAGTCCAGCAAAGGCCCAAACCCAAATAGCCCATAAACAGTCCAAAACTCGAAGCCCAAATGTCAAGGCCCAATAGAGGGCGTACGCGGGGTGTACTCCGGTACGCGGGGCGTACTCGCTCAGATGTTGACCACCATCGGGGTGGTTGACCCAGTACACTAAGCGTACTGTATTTACGCTGGGCGTACGTAGTGTTTTGCCAAAATCTTCTTAAGTGCTTATTGGCTTAAGCACTTAAGCCCAAACTTCAGATCCAGAGGCCTAACGTGCCTTGGACCCATAAAGTCATGAACTTTATCACTTTGGACGTCCAGAAAACTCTTAATACTTGGTCTTAATCCATTAGGACCTTCTTATTCCATGCATGGGATACATTCAGTTAATGGGACCTCATTTTTATCACTTAGGACCCTTTTTAGGGTATAGAAGGACAGCTTATTATGGCTAAGAAGCATCATGCACCATATTGGGGTTTTTGGGACAAGAAAAGTACCAAGAACCTAAATAACACAAGATCTACTCAAAATAGTTGCCAAGCTAGAAGCTTTTTACCTTCTGGAGTTCCTAAAGCACAAGAGAACTTCAGATCTACAAGTTGGCCTTCCTTCTCCAACTACTTGATGCAATGACTTCACCTTCAACAGCTTCAAAACACACACTAACTCACACTCACACAGAAGGTTAGGGTTTGGGACGTTTCTGAAAGATAGATGCTGAGAATGATGAGAGAAAATGAGCCATAAGGATGTTTATATAGCCTCCAAACCCTAAATATTAGGGTTTCATCCTGAAATTCGTACGCCCAACATACTAAGGCGGACCTTAATACGCTTAGCGTACATTTATGTACGCGCAACGTACTCCTTCTTGGCCCAAATGTTGCAACTTTGGCCCTTAAACTTATCTTGACTCTACACTTCCAACCCCAAGGACTATAAATGACAAGGTAATGATAGAGGAGGGTTCGAAAACACCTCTAAAATCTCGGGATGTTACAATTCTCCCGCACTTGACCTATACTTTGTTCTCGAAGTCTGCTGAAGTAAATACATCCGGGTAATGTTCCCGCATCTCGGACTCGGGCTCCCATGTCCACTCGGATCCCCTCGGATGCTCCCACTGTACCTTTAGTAGAGGTATCTCCTTGTTTCGTAGAACCTTCATCTTCCTCTCCAATACGGCCACGGGCCTCTCCACATACTTCAGGCACTCATCGACCTAAATGTCATCCAATGATACTACTGCCTCTTGATCCATAACGCAGTTTCACAATTGTGAAACGTGGAAACTATTGTAGATCCGACTGAGCTCCTCCGGTAGCTCTAACATGTATGCCACCTTACCAACCCTGGCAACAATCCTGAACGACCTGATGTATCGAGGGCCTAATTTCCCCCTCTTCCTGAAGTGGATCACATCCTTCCAGGGCGAGACCTTCAGGAGTACCATGTCACCAACCTAGAACTCTAACTCAGATTGGCGTTTGTCGGCGCAAAAGAGCAGTGTAATCCGGTGAATCTTCTCGATAGTCTGTAAGACCACCGACCACCTCCTTCTGTCCCATCACCCTGTGTCTGACCTCACCCCAACAAACCGGGGTGCGACATCTCCACCCATACAACAGCTCGAAAGGCGGGGTGCCAATGCTGGAATGATAATTGTTGTTGTAGGCGAACTCTTCCAGGGGTAGGCGGGAATCCCAGCTCCCACCAAAGTCAATGACACATGCTCTCAACATATCCTCGAGGGTCTGAATGGTCTGCTCACTCTGACCGTCGGTCTGCAGATGAAATGTTGTGCTAAAGTGCAGCAGCGTGCTGTGACATTCCCATTTTTAAGGCCATAAAAGACCGATTTTGTTTATGCTTTACAAAAATCAGAGCACTTCTTTTGATAGAAATTGTTGCGGAATTTGTTCCCAGTAAAACATGATAATTACATTATCAAAGCATTTCCGAAGATATGTATTTTTTATTCATTTTAAAACATTTGGGATATCATTGTCAATACAGATCAATAAGCATAAACAGAACTTATATTCATTTACACTAGTGATCTACATCTCTTTAATCTCTCAGTGTAATGTAACTTCATATCGACACCTGCGATACAAATAAGCTTGAGTGGTCAGGTTGGGAAACCTGGTGAGTACATAGGGTTTTCAACCCACAATAATATAATTATTATGTTTAATCGTCAAACAATTAACCTAATTACCCATCCCTATTATATTCGTTATTCTTAAGGGTCTACCCTATGAATCATCTATCTTGCATTCGTTCATTCTGAATTCCATCGCTTCCAGGGTTCATATGACAGGCACTAAGTCCATAGCTTCCAATGCTCGTTCGTAAAGAACTAATTCCATAGCTGCTAAAGTTCATTCATCGGGTACTAAATCCATAGCTACCAGTGTTTATCTAATCGGTACTAAATCCATAGCTACCAACGTTTATCTAACAGGTACTAAGTCCATAGCTACCAGCGTTTATCTAATAGTTACTAAGTCCATAGCTACCAACGTTTATCCAATAGGCACTAAGTCCATAGTTGTTGATGTTATTTATTAGGCACTAAGTCTATAGCTGCCAATGTTCACTCATATCATCTTTCATCTCTCATCATTCATCTACCCATGTTTTACCCAACATATTCGTAGATATAAAATACACATACAGTTTAAATTATTTAAAACATGTATAAAATCGTTCATCCAACATAGATAACAAGTATACAGGTTGTATGCACACATAGCACGTAATTTATATAAAATACTTCATATCTATGTGTAAGATGAAAGTAACTATGCACTCACTCGATAAGGTGGTGATTCGGTACTCGGATAACGCTTCGTTTACTTTAAAATAATTTCTTTGACGAAACCTAGTATTATTACCACTAGATTTTATTCTAATATTTACCGTGACTAATTATTAGTCCTATTATTATTATTATTATTATTATTATTATTATTATTATTATTATTATTATTATGTAAGCGTTTAAACAATATTTTCCAACCACTATGTACAGACAGGGGTCATACATAAAACACCGGAGGGCAAGACCATTTTGGCATATATCACTTCTGAAATCCAACAACCATATGCGGCCCTTTAAACCAGATTCCCCGTACCGCAAGTAGTTAAAAAGATATTATAACGACACTTATATAAGTCATAATAATAGCCCAAATATCTATTATAAGTTCATAATAACAATACTAATTTTAAATATAAGCTATATTAAAATAGGGTAAACATAATTTATTTACAAGAGGGTTTTAGCTAGCAGCCGGGTTCTGCAGGGCAGAACTTCGTCGCTGAATCTTTCTAAGAAAGATTTGTGCAACGCTTCAGCGCTCACCTTACTATACTAAAACTATAGAAAGAGAAGTCGAATCACGAGGGACCGAAATGCTCGGGGGATAAGAAGAGAAAGACTCTTGAATCATGAGAATGGTGCAAGAAATATGGATCCCAAGGCTCTTATTTATAGTAATTAAAATTTCAAAACTACCCTCATAGTTACTTAATGACCTTATAGTTATATAAACAACTAAACACCCCTTTATAATATTATTTTAAATAGATTTAACGATATTTGTACTAAACTAATTTCGAAAGTATTCAACACTAGTCTTATAATGACCGCATCGTCGATACCTTTCTAATGATATATACATATGTATATACATGTGTACGTATATATGATTTATACTTTATTTTAATACGTAAATATGCTATTATAATTTGTAACTTGTTCATACGAACTCCATTTTTGAAGCTCTTTATATCCACGCGTAGGTGGAGACGTACTCTACAACTTTCATTTAGACTCCGTCGGCTAATTTTGAATTTATTTTTAAAGTTATATTTTTAACAGACCGGGATAGGAAAAGTCCGTTAAAAATTCATAACTTCTTCATCTGACGTCCGTTTTTGTCTGTCTTTTTACCGTTGTGCTACTATTAATGAGATCTTCAATTCTCATTTAGGTTGCATTGGCCAAAAATCGATCGATCTAAAATTTGAATTTCGGGTCGTGCACTGTTATGCCAAATCTTAGAAAATTCATAACTTCCTCATACGAAGTCAGATTTTGGCTTTCTTTTTTTGTATGTTCTCGGTTTAACGTATACTACAAATTTTGTTTAGATCACTAATGCTAAAAAGTCCTCTATTGTAATTTCACTATTTACATCTCCCGGTATCGTGCCGGTTTTGCCATAAAACTTCGACGGACCATAACTTCTTCGTTATAATTCGGATTTCGACGTTCTTTATATGTACGGAACCCCTGTAACATATACTACCACTTGATTAAGATTATTCCTTCTAAATAATCTTCCATCAAAAACTCATTTTTGATGCTCATTGTCTCTAAATTGACTAACCCGGATCTACGGGCGTTACACGTGCCCAGTTCCTCGTGGAATTTCTGCCAGAAACGGGAGGTAAATCTAACATCTCAGTCAGAAACAATGGATACCAAAACCCCATGTCGAGCGACGATCTCGCAGACATACACGTCGGTCAACTTCTCGGCCGATGAACTCTCCCGTATAGCCAAGAAATGGGCACTCTTGGTTAATCGATCCATGATGACCCATATCGCATCAAACCCCTTCGCCGTCCTCGGTAGCTTGGTAATGAAATCCATCATGATCTGTTCCCACTTCCACATGGGAATCTCCAGAGGCTGCAGCTTGTCATGCGGCCTCTGATGTTCAGCCTTGACCATCCTACACGTCAAGCACCTCTCGACGTACCAAGCGATTTCTCACTTCATGCACGACCACCAGTAACTCAAACTCAAGTCCCGGTAGATCTTGGTGGCCCCCGGGTGAATAGAGAAATGAGACTTATGAGCCTCCTCCATCACTGTCTGTCTAACCCCACCAGACATCGAAACCCATACCCGACCGCATCGGGTCAATAATCCTCGGCTATCCTTGTCACACCCCCAAATTGGAATGGCAGAAATGTTCGGGGGCGGAGGACGTCATGCAAAGTATCATAACAATTGTACAATAGTAATTAAAGCAACAACAACTATTTCATTGATAACATATAGTTTACATTGTAATTGATTTACATAAGTTTGACTCCAAAAGTAAACAACAAAACTAAGACTTGGCACTATGATGCTTCGTCTTCTCGAAACCTGTATGCATACTTGACTTACTAATTTTCTGAGAATACAAGTAGTTTGAAAGAGTATAAACATTAAAGCTGGTGAGTTCATAAGAATTTTTGTTGTAAAAGAGATACATCCTTTTGTTCTTTGGAAAAGTGGATTTTTTTCTTTGACTCTTAAGACCAAAATATCTCTGTGTTTCTCGTGTTATTAGAGAACGTTTCAAAATTCGAAAGATTAGTAAGCAAAATATGTTCCTGGTGCAATTTCTTGGTATGTACATGTTAGTAAAATTTTAGATCGAACGGATCTACTACGTATTTACTAAGACATTATTTTTGTAAGTAAATTTCCATACTTAAAATAGTATATGTAGTTTTGTATGTGCATAAAACCCCTTTTTGTGTGGTTCTTAAGTCTCTAATGTTTCCAGAAAATCGTATATTTTCTGTAAAGTGTGTTATAGCCTTTATTAATCCAAGGCCGAAATATGTAAGTGTAAATACCATACTTAGTTTACAAGTGTGTAGTTTTGCTATTAAGAAAACTAGTTTGAAGATGTCCTCACTTTTCCAGTGACGACACTTAACCTGGTAGATTATGTATTTTCAAAAGGATAGCTTGTAGCCTTTAATGTATTAAGACTCCATTTTTGTAAGTAAATTCCCATACTTAAAATAGTATACGTAATTTTAATACTATAAAAGCCATTTGTGTAGATCCGATACTTTGTAATGTACCCCTTTTGCATAAACCCGATACTTTGTATTCGTACCCAGTTTATATGAAAAACCCGGTACTTTGTAATGTACCCTTTTTGTATAAACCTGGTACTTTGTATCCGTACCCCGTTTATATGAAAAAAAAAACGGTACTTTGTAATGTA